>NC_029788.2:49211571-49289408 GCF_000816755.2 Arachis ipaensis | reverse complement strand
ATTTCATGAATGAAACAAGGTCCTCCATTAGAAATTTGGAAGTACAAGTGGGCCAGCTGAGTAAGAAGATCACTAAAACCCCTCCTAGTACTCTCCCAAGCAATACAGAAGAAAATCCAAAAGGAGAGTACAAGGCCATTGATATAACCATCATGGCCGAATCCAAGGAAGAAGGGGAGGACGTGAATTCCAAGGAGGAAGACCTCCTGGGACGTCCAGTGATCAATAAGGAGTTTCCCTCTAAGGAACCAAAGGAATCTGAGACTCAACTAGAGACCATAGAGATTCCATTAAACCTCCTTATGCCATTCATGAGCTCTGATGAGTATTCCTCTTCTGAAGAGAATAAGGATGTTACTGATGAGCAAGTTACCAAGTACCTTGGTGCAATCATGAAGCTGAATGCCAAATTATTTGGTATTGAGACGTGGGAAGATGAACCTCCCTTGTTCACCAATGAACTGAGTGATCTGGATCAACTGACATTGCCTCAGAAGAAACAGGATCCTGGAAAGTTCCTAATACCTTGTACCATAGGCACCATGATCTTTGAAAAGGCTCTGTGTGACCTTGGTTCAGGGATAAACCTCATGTCCCTCTCTGTAATAGAGAAACTGGGAATCTTTGGGGTGCAAGCTGCTAAAATCTCATTAGAGATGGCAGATAATTCAAGAAAACAGGCTTATGGACAAGTAGATGACGTATTAGTAAAGGTTAAAGGCCTTTACATCCCTGCTGATTTCATAGTCCTAGATACTAGAAAGGATGAGGATGAATCCATCATCCTTGGAAGACCCTTCCTAGCCACAGCAAGAGCTGTGATTGATGTTAACAGAGGTGAACTAGTTCTTCAATTGAATGAGGACTCCCTTGAGTTTAAAACTCAAGGACATCGGACATCAAACATGGAAAAGAGGCCCAATTTTTATTTCTCTAATTTATTTTTATTGTTATTTCATGTTTTATTAGGTTCATGATCATGTGGAGTCACAAAATAAATATAAAAATTGAAAACGGAATCAAAAATAGCAGAAGAAAAATCACACCCTGGAGGAGGATCTTACTGGCATTTAAACGCCAGTAAGGAGCATCTGTCTGGCGTTCAACGCCAGAACAGAGCATGTTTCTGGCGTTGAAGGCCAGAAACAAGCAGCATCCTGGCGTTCAGACACCAGACATGCACACTGAGGAAGAGCTGGCACTGAACGCCAGAAACAAGCATCTGGCTGGCGTTCAACGCCAGAAATATGCTGCATCTGGGCGTTGAACACCCAAAACAAGCATCAGTTCGGCGTTTAAACGCCAAAATTGCATGCAAAGGCATTTTACATGCCTAATTGGTGCAGGGATGTAAATCCTTGACACCTCAAGATCTGTGGACCTCACAGGATCATCTCAGGATCTGTGGACCCCACAGGATCCCCACCTTCCCTCCTAATAATCCTAGTTTTTTTTCCACATCTTCTTCTTCATCTATTCTTTCTTCTTTTGCTTGAGGGCGAGCAACATTCTAAGTTTGGTTTGGTAAAAGCATTGCTTATTTTGCTTTTCCATAACCATTGATGGCACCTAAAGCCAGAGAAACCTCAAAAAAAAAAAAAAAGAAAGAAGAGAGAAGAGAAAAGGGAAGACAAAAGCTTCCACCTCCAAGTCATGGGAGATGGAGAGATTAATGTAAAGGATCTATAGCTCAGTGGTAGAACATCTGACTGCAAATCAAGAGATCCCTGAGATACCTCAGGGGATACATTTTCCCCACATAATGATTGGGAGCAACTGAGGATAGAAATACCAAAAATCACTAAGGAGGAGCAACAAAGACAAGGAAGAGACATAGACGAGCTCAAAAGCACCATTGGTTCTTCAAGAAGAGAAAGACGCCATCCTCACTAAGGTGGACTCATTCCTTAATCTCCTTGTCTATTTATTCCTGTTTTTCGATTTTTGAGCTTTATGTTTATTTATATTTGTGTCTTACTACATGATCATTAGTGTCTAAGTGTCTATGCCTTAAAGTTAGTGAATATGAATCCATCACCTCTCTTAAATGAAAAATGTTTTAATTCAAAAGGACAAGAAGTACATGAGTTTCGAATTCATCCTTGAACTTAGTTTAATTATATTGATGTGGTGACAATGCTTCTTGTTTTCTGAATGAATGCCTAAACAGTGCATATGTCTTTTGAAGTTTTTATTTATGAATGTTAAATATGTTGGCTCTTGAAAGAATTATGACAAGGAGACATGTTATTTGATAATCTGAAAAATCATAAAAATGATTCTTGAAGCAAGAAAAAGCAGCAAAGAACAGAGCTTGCAGAAAAAAAATAAAAAAAAAGAGAAAAAAGCAAGCAGAAAAAGCCAAAACTCTTAAAACCAAGAGGCAAAAGCAAAAAGCCAATAACTCTTAAAACCAAAAGGTAAGGGTAAATAAAAAGGATCCCAAGGCTTTGAGCATCAGTGGATAGGAGGGCCTAAAGGAATAAAATCCTGGTCTAAGCAGCTAAACCAAGCTATCCCTAACCATGTGCTTGTGGCGTGAAGGTGTCAAGTGAAAACTTGAGACTGAGCGGTTAAAGTCAAGGTCCAAAGCAAAAAAAAGAGTGTGCTTAAGAACCCTGGACACCTCTAATTGGGGACTTTAGCAAAGCTGAGTCACAATCTGAAAAGGTTCACCCAATTATGTGTCTGTGGCATTTATGTATCTGGTGGTAATACTGGAAAACAAAGTGCTTAGGGCCACGGCCAAGACTCATAAAGTAGCTGTGTTCAAGAATCAACATACTGAACTAGGAGAATCAATAACACTATCTGAACTCTGAGTTCCTATAGATGCCAATCATTCTGAACCTCAATGGATAAAGTGAGATGCCAAAACTATTCAAGAGGCAAAAAGCTACAACTTCCGCTTATCTGATTGGAGCTATGTTTCATTGATAGTTTGGAATTTATAGTATATTCTGTTCTTTTTATCCTATTTGATTTTCAGTTGCTTGGGGACAAGCAACAGTTTAAGTTTGGTGTTGTGATGAGCAGATAATTTATACGCTTTTTGGCATTATTTTTAGTATGTTTTTAGTAGGATCTAGTTACTTTTAGGGATGTTTTTATTAGTTTTTATGCTAAATTCACATTTCTAGACTTTACTATGAGTTTGTGTGTTTTTCTGTGATTTCAGGTATTTTCTGGCTGAAATTGAGGGACTTGAGCAAAAATCAGATTCAGAGGTAGAAGAAGGACTGCTGATGCTGTTGGATTCTGACCTCCCTTCACTCAAAGTGGATTTTCTAGAGCTACAGAACTCACAATGGCGCTCTTCCAATTACGTTGGAAAGTAGACATCCAGGGCTTTCCAGAAATATATAATAGTCCATACTTTGGCCGAGTTTAGATGACGCAAAAGGGCATTGAACGCCAGTTCTACGCTGCAGTCTGGAGTTAAACGCCAGAAACATGTTACAAGCCAGAGTTGAACGCCAGAAATACGTTACAAACTGGCGTTCAACTCCAAGAAAGAGCCTCTGCATGCGTAACATTCAAGCTCAGCCCAAGCACACACCAAGTGGGCCCGAAAGTGGATTTATGCATCAATTTCGTGGTATAAGCTAGATTGATGGCGGCATTCATGAGAATCCGGAAAGTCTAAACCTTGTCTGTGGTATTCCAAGTAGGATTCTGGGATTGAATGACTGTGACGAACTTCAAACTCGCGAGTGCTGGGCGTAGTGACAGACACAAAAGGAGGGTGAATCCTATTCCAGTATGATCGAGAACCTCAGATGATTAGCTGTGCTGTGACAGAGCATTTGGACCATTTTCACAAGAGGATAGGATGCAGCCATTGACCACGGTGATGCCTCCAGATGATTAGCCCTGCAGTGACAGTGCATCAGACCATTTTCACAGAGAAGATGAAAAGTAGCCATTGACATTGGTGATATCCTTACATAAAGCCAGCCATGGAAAGGTGTAGGATTGATTGGATGAAGACAACAGGAAAGTAGAAGTTCAGAGGGACGAAAGCATCTCTATACCTTTATCTAAAATTCTCACCAATAATATACATAAGTATTTCTATCTTTATTCTCTGTTTATTTATTATAAATTTCGAAAACTCCATAATGAATTATTATCCGCCTGACTGAGATCTACAAGATGACCATAGCTTGCTTCATACCAACAATCTCCGTGGGATCGACCCTTACTCACGTAAGGTTTTATTACTTGGATGACCCAGTGCACTTGCTGGTTAGTTGTATCGAAGTTGTGAATGAAAAACAATTTATTAAGACGTACGTACAGAGTTTGTGGCGCCGTTGCCTGAGATCACAATTTCGTGCACCAAAAATCCTTAGATTTTATGCATGATAAACCCTGAAAATGGGGTTTATCAACCTCCCCACACTTAAAGTATAGCATGTCATCATGCTAAGGGAAAGCAAAAGATCAAAGGACTATAGGGGCATAGGGTTCTTGTGATGCAATCTACCTACATAAATGCACTATGGTGTATGCTACTATCTACTTGGCCAAGAGCAGTTCAATCTTCCTAGAATACACATATGTATATGCACATAGGGCAAGATGATGGGCAATGTATGAACTCTACCAATTCTAGTCATCAAAGTGAAGTATGCACAATTTGTATGAAGAACGCTCGCGAGAGCCGGGAACAAGGAGTTGAGCTTCAAACCCCTCACCAGAAGTATTTGCACTCTATTCGCTCGGTGTATAGGGTTGATCACTCAATCCTCCCCTACTTCATGCTTTTCCATGCATGCATACAAGTATCTTGAGGTCTTTTCTTTAGGTTGTAATAGGGCTAGGGTCAAGGTAGGGATGCATATTTGGTCAAGTAAGCTTGAAATTTGAATCTTTGATGAGCTTAAACTTCTCACCTAACCTATGACCTCTTATACAATTTTAAAGCTAACCTAACTATCCATTCTTTCACTTTTCAACATACTCATGCATTTTCTTGTCATTTCACAACACTTGTGCATTGATTCTTATTGACTTTACTTTGGGGCACTTTGTCCCCTTTTTATTTCTTTCTTTTTCTTTTCTTTTTTTTCTTTTCTATTTTTTTCTTTTCTTTTCTTTTCCGTGCTCTTCTTTTTGTTTCTTTTTCTTTTTCTTGTATTTTTCTCATTCTTCTTTCTATATACAAGATCATCAATGCATAAGGTTTTACATTCATTACACATGGGCATGTACCCGATTCCCAATATTTACAACAAAAATACAAAACTACCCTTTTATTCACCCAATGTCCCAAGATTTCCCACACTTTAAATGACACACACACACACTAGCCTAAGCTAATCAAAGATCCAAATTAAGGACTTTTATTATTTTCCGCTTTAAGGCTTGTAATGTGCTAGAATTATGAACAAAGTGGGTTAAGCATAGGCTCAATTGGCTAACAATGGAAGATAAAAGGCAAGGCTATTTGGGTAAGTGAGCTAAATAAAACGATGGCCTCAATCATATAAACGTATGAATACAAGGAATAACGGACATATAGAATTAAACAAATCAAAGATCACAATCGTAGGAAGAGAACAATTGCACACAAGAAGGAAAAAACAAGTGGTTATAAAATGTAACCACACCATTAGGCTCAAAACTCGCTTGCTTGTGTTCTTGGCTCAAATTCTAATTTCATGTTCCAAAATACATCCTTCAAACATGCTAAGAATCAAAATATTTTCAAATTTTTAAATTTCAAAATTGGTAGGGTCGCCCTAAAATTCTAGTATTCTAGGAGAGAAGTCATTACTCTAACCAAGTGGATTTATTAAGAGATAACTAACATGCAAAGGATGCCAAAAATGAGAACCTAACATGCAATCTATCCTAATTAGCAAAGGTGATTCAAAATTTATTCGGGTGTTACCTACGAAGACCGGTCGACTGACCGACCTCCCCACACTTAGAAGTTGGCACGGTCCTCCGTGCCTTGAGTGAGACGCAGTAGTTGATCGACTTCCGAGTGTCCATCCTCTTTGTCATTATCGCTTTCCTCATTATTGGTATCGGTGGACATGGAAATTTCCGGTTCTTCCTTAGGTGGGGCTAGGCAACCTAGAAGCTTCTTGACAAAAGCGTAACGGCGTTGGTTACGCTGCTCATAACGGTCAAGCTTCTTGTGGAGCTCCTCTATGCGTTGCATGGATGACTTTGCTGGTGCGGATGTGGTAGAGGGGATGCTCATGGGGACGGATAGGTGTGGCTCTTCGGTGTCCGCCGAAGGGTAAAGGTATCTCCCGTTTGGAACAATATCTCCATCCACCGGGATCATGGCCCTTCTATCCTTGGTCTCTCGGGGAACACCGGCTGAGGAGACTAAGTCGGTCACTAGAGCGGGAAAGGGTAGATTCCTCTTAGCGTGGATGCGATCCATGGATTGGTGAATGAGACGGGGAATATGCACCGGTCTCTCGGTGAGGACATACCAGACCAACAAGGCTAACTCGGCAGTGATAGATGAGCCATGGGTGCTTGGGAGCACATAGTGGGCTAGAATTTGGGCCCATGCCTGAGACTCTCTAGTGAGAAAATGGGCGGTGATGCCCTTTGGCCGGGGTCTCATCCTTCCTCGAATCCAGAATGATTCAGGTATAGCAATGACCTTGAGGATAGCATCCCAATCAAACGCACGTTGGCACCGTGCCGACAAAATCCCTTGATAAGCATCAATCCCTTCCGTTAATGGTCCGGTCTTAAGCACATTTTAGATGGCCTCCTCTGTGACGGGAACTTGCCTTCGACGCACAAATATCGATGTAAGGGAGGGGGTGTGGTAGTTGGTGTAAAATTCAACCACCCAAGACAAGTTTGCCTCCCTTGGCTTCCTCAATAGGAACTCCCATTGCCGCCGTTCGATGCGGGGTATGATGAGCGGAATGACATGAGTCAGAGGGGATAGTAGGGGCTCCGCATGATAGTTCCTTGGTTTGATCAAGGGGTAGACAAGTTCGCAATAGCGATTGGGGAACTTGTTCGGATCCCTTGCCGGATTGTCCTTTTCCGAAACATCAATGTTAGCAACGCCCCTTGTCTTATTGGAGAGGGGCTTGGCTTTAGGTCCTTGTTGTGCTTTGCTAGTGGACTGTGAGGGTGCCTTCTTCGGTGCCTTTCCATTGTCTCTTTTGATCACCATCCTAGAAAAGAAGGAGAAGTGGTGAAATTAAGCTTAAAGAGGCATCAAGAAAGAATAAGCACACTAGTGATAGGGCGTAAAAGATAAGTAGCTTAGACACATGACAGCTGCAACATGAGACTAAGTCCATGATGAAAATCTTGGCTAATCACTAGCATGTGATGCATGAGTGGTATAGGCATACAAACAAGACGCATGAGAAGCACACACTCTTGACATCAATAACAAGAAGTGAGAATTAGGGGGTGAGCATGTAGAAATGAGATAAGATATGTAATAAGCTCAATGCACATATGAACAAGCAAGTGAAAGAGAAAGAACACCAAAATAGAAAACACTTAGTCAAAATAACTCCAAGAAGTCATGTAGGTCTTTCAACAAACACTTGGTGTGCATCCCATCTATGACAAAAATTGAGAGGAGAGTGACAATGTAACATCCCATAAAGCATTATCAATTATAATATCATACCACAAATTGCAAAAGAAAGCAAGTAAATCAAACAAGCTCATCAAGGCAAGAGTAAACTCCACTTGGAACACCCATGAGAAAGTGAAAAGAAAGAAGGAAAGAAGATGCAACAAACAAAGAAAATATGAATGCAACTATGAAGAGGGATTGTAAGGGAATGTAACTAAGGAAAGGGAAAAGGAAACAAAGAAAACTAAACAAAAATAGAAAGAGAAGTACCTTGAAAGGAGGAGGAAGAAAAGTGGGGTATGGAGGTGGGAGAAAAGGTAGGGAAGAGTGAGAGAAGGAAGAGGGAAAAGGGGGGTGTAGAATCGCCGGAGGTGGTGGTTGCTGCTAGTGGTGGCGGAGAAGACTGTTAGAGATGGTAGAGGAAGGTAGAAGTGAAGAAGAATAGAGGTAAGAAGAAAGAAAGAAAAGTGAAGGAGGAAGGCGCGCTTTAATTCAATTGGTTCGCTGAACCGACGCGCGCGCGCCATGCACGCGCACGCGTGCATGGGCGAAAATCAGTAAAGGCGCGGATGCGCACAGTGCGCATGTGCGTGAAGTTGTGAAATGTGGGTGTGCGCGCGAGCGCCAGGTGCGCATGCGCGTGCATAGGAGTTGTGCCCTCAGCACAAGTTGGGCACAACTCTAGCTCAACTCTCGGAAAAAAGTAACAGAGAATGAAATTTGGAGATCGACGCGGACGCGCACGGTGCACTGACTCATCGATCGTCATGATGGTCGAAGTACGCGTGCGCGCCTCGTGCGCATGCGGGTGAGTTGAGCTGGGCCAGTAGCATGAAATTGGCCCAATCAGGGCATAACTCTCGGGAGGGTTGGCCCAGGATCGCAAATTGCAGTAGTGACGCGTACGCGGCTAGTGCGCGTACGCGTGGTTTTTGCGCAAATGGCCATGTACGCGTGCGCGTGCATTGTGCGCACGCGTAATGCTGGTTATGCCTAGGGCCCAGAATTGGCCCAGAATTTGCACAACTCTTTGGAAGAATGGCCCAGGAGCTGCGAAGACCTATGGACGCGTACAACTACAGTGCGCGCACGCGTGCCCCCCCCCCCTTTTTTTTTGAATGAATATGAAAAATGCCTAATTGTCATGAATTAAATGGCCAATTCAGCCAAAGAGACCAAAAACATCCAAAATCAATGTAAGACCTAAAGAGGGGTGTTCTTCTAACACACAATCAAATCATTCATGGAAAAATGAATGCAACGCTTCATGAGTGAAATATCCTAGGTATTTACAATTAACTCTAATCAAATAGGGCTATAGCGAAGCAATCGCAACCCAATCAAGAGTTTAAAGACTATATACAAAAGGGTAAAAAGGATAGATCTCACCATGGTGGGGTGTCTCCCACCTAGCACTTTTGTTTAATGTCCTTAAGTTGGACTTCCACTAGTTCATTGCTCTTTGCCAAGAGGTGCGTCTTCCAAAAGGAATATCTCAATCTCTTTGTTACTCTTCATTTGCTCACCGTGATACAACTTGACACGGTGCCCATTGACCTATAAAATATCCAAAATTGAGGGATGGCACAAATGATAAACCCCATAGGATTCCGCTTTCACTACTTGATATGGGCCTTCCCATTTTGACCTTAGTTTATCGGGCAACAATCTCAATCTAGAATTGTAAAGAAGGACTAGATCACCGGCTTTAAATTTTTTGCCTCTTATGCTCCTATCATGCACGGCTTTCATTTTCTCCTTGTAAAGTCTAGAGTTCTCATAAGGTTCAAGCCTCAAACATTCTAACTCCACTAGTTGTAGCTTTCTCTCAATTCCGACTCCACCCAAACTTGGATTACACTCTTTGATGCCCAATATGCCTTGTGCTCTATCTCCACTGGTAAATGGCAAGCTTTGCCATACACCAACCGAAAGGGGCTCTTGCCAATTGGCATTTTGTATGCCGTTCGGTAGGCCCATAATGCATCGGTGAGCTTGGCACTCCAATCTTTCTTATTGGGTTTCACAATCCTTTCCAAGATGCGTTTAATCTCCCGATTGGAAACCTCGGCTTGGCCGTTTGTTTGTGTGTTGTAGGCCGTGGCTACTTTATGTATGATGCTATATTTCTTCATGAGTCCTTCCATTCTTTTGTTGTAAAAATTTGAACCTTGGTCGCTCACAATTGCTCGTGGTGACCCAAATCTATAAATGATATTATTTCTCACAAAAGAAAGGACCACATTAGCATCATCCGTCTAGGTGGGTATCGCTTCCACCCATTTGGACACATAATCAACGGCAAGTAGAATGTAGAGGAAACCATTAGAGTTTGGGAATGGCCCCATGAAGTCAATTCCCCACTGATAAACCCAAATTTTATGATATATATTGTGCTCAATTTAAGTGATTTATTCAACCCTTCATCCACTTATTCATGTAAATTGCATGGTTTTACTTTCCCTTCCTTATTATGTGATATATGTGAAAAACATGTTTCCTATGCTTTAAAAAATAATTATTTTAATTACCTTTTATTACCATTTAATGCCGTGATTTGTGTGTTGAGTAGTTTCAGATCTTCTAAGGCAGAAATGACTTAAAGGATGGAAAGGACACATACAAAAATGAAAGGAAAGCACAAAATGGAGTTTTTGAGAAACTGGCAGCGATGCGAACGCATGGACGACGCGGCCGCATGCCCAGTGCGAAAAGGCAGTGACGCGAACGCATGACTGACGCGGACGCGCGCCTTAAGTAGAATGTAGATGACGCGTATGCGTGACCGAAGCGAACGCGTGACAAGGAAAACTCCCAGATGACGCGACCGCGTGTCCCACGCGGACGCGTGACAGACGCCACGCTCTAAAAACTGCAGAAAACGCTCCCAGCGATTTCTGAAGCCCATTTTAGCCCAGATCCAAGTTCAGAAAGCGCATATTAGAGGTTATAAAGTGGGGGAATGCATCCATTCAAAAAAGGCCTTCATTTATTTACTTTTCATAGTTTAGATGTAGTTTTTAGAGAGAGAGGTTCTCTCATCTTTCTTAGGTTTTAGGATTAGGATTCCTCTTAAGGATTTAGAATTTCAACTCTTCATCAGGTTCAATATTTCTTTTACTTTATATTTCTCTTTTACTTTCGGATACTTTAATGCTATCCTTTAATTACTTATGTTGCCAGATTGGCTTATGAACTCTTTATGTTTAGATTGATTTTCTCTTATTAATGCAATTGAGGTATTTCAGATCTAAGATTCTTATTTAGCTTTTTATATTATTGGCTTTAATTGATTAACTGGAAGCTCTTGAGTTATCAACTATCCGTGATTGGTTGTTATGTCGGCTAAATTGAATGGTATTCCACTAACTCTAGTTTTTCCTTAGAAGTTGGCTAGGACTTGGGAATCTAACTAATTAGTTCAATTGACTTTCCCTTTCCTTCATAAGGGTTAACTAAGTGGGATTAACTTCCATTCTCATAGGAGTAACTAGGATAGGACTTCCGAATTTTCATACCTTGCCAAGAGTTTATTTTACAGTTATTTATTTATTTTACTTGTCATTTAAATTACTTGTCCCTTACTTTTAAAACCCCCAATTTACAAAACTCATAACCAATAATAAGAACATACCTCCCTGCAGTTCCTTGAGAAGACGACCCGAGGTTTAAATACTTCGGTTATCAATTTTAAAGGGGTTTGTTACTTGTGACAACCAAAACGTTTGTACGAAAGGATTTTCTGTTGGTTTAGAAGCTATACTTACACCGCGATCATATTTTTATATTTCTTTACCGATAGAAAAACCCGATCGTCAAAATGGCGCCATTGCCGGGGAACTGCAAACGTGTGCCTTATTATTGGTTATTGTAAATATTTTTTCTTTTACTTGTTTATCTGTTTTTGTTTTCTCCTTTTATTTTCATTAGCTACTATGTATTCTCACCCCTCTCGCTTTGAGTTTGGTTCTAATATTGTTGAAGGGAACAAAAGTTATAGCAGGAACATGCATCAAGGTCAGAGCAATCAAAGATGGATGGAGCCAAGAGGATCTGATCAACCCTTTAGGCAAGCAACATCACCCTCCAAGATATCATGGACGAGGACCACTATACAATGCATACCAAGCTAATAGACATGGTGGACCCCCTTGTAATTACCGACAAGCCCCACCCTGTGCTTATAGACCATCCTCTCAACGTAGTTTTGAACCATCACACTCACAAGTTTCTTTTTACTATTCATCACCGTATGACCCTTATCCACCACAATCCCAATCCAATTACTCCCAAGAACCACCACATTATTATTATGAACCCTCATACCCACCCCAACCTCCAATGAATGACAAACTTCGTGTTCTTCTTCAAGGGCAAGCAAGGATACAAAAGGGCGTACTGGAACTCACTACTGCCTTAACCGAGGTAGTGAACATAATAGCTTCCCGACATCTAAAAACTCAAGGTACTCCCATGGCTGCATGTGGAGAATCAAAAAAAGAGCGTAGCATGAAGGAAACACTAGAAACTCCAGTGGACAATGAGGAACATGGCTTTGTATTGGAACAAGTAGAGGAAGCCATGAAAGCTGTAGAGGAAGAAGTGGTTGAAGATTTAGGAGATGCTGAACCTCCATGGGAATCAAGAACTGTAAAAGATTCCGCTGAGAAGTCCGAAATTGATGCCAAAGAGGACAGTGCACAACCTCCAATGCATATACCTTGTGAAAAATTGGACGGAACAGACCAAGAAGTTGATTCCATGGGCAGTGATGATCATGAATCAAGCTCTCCTAGTCATGAATTCACATACGCAACTGAACTCCTTGAACCTGAAGAACCTTATCCAAGTGAATACGAAGATGACGTCGAGGTAGATTTTCTCTCAACTTCCAACGTATGACTTAAGTGATGAGGAAGACATAGACTTTGATCAGGACGCAGTTGTAGTTGAAGAGTTTTGCAAAGAAGTGGAGGAATTCACAGAAAAATACAAGGGAGTAGAGCTTACAGAACCACTGGAAATACCTATCCCAAGGCCATTACCACCTAATACAAGCTTCAAGTGGGTACAATCCTTAACCTTTATCTTTACTTTTCCACTTGAATATGGTTTGTTCGAAACAGATGGCCAGCTTAGAGCTCTCTGCGGCTTTAAGAGTAAGAAGGAAATGGCTCGTACTCAGAGCTGGTGTACAAGGTTCAATAAGGTTCCGTACTTCAATTCGCAGTGCACAGATTGGTACCGAGTGCAATTGAATGGGTCTTGGAAGACGTTTGGTCATCTTGGTGAGAATACAATTTCTAAACTGCCCGGATTGAAGAATATAGATCAAGACAAAGGCGGATTTAAAGGCAAAGTTTGGGGTCCGGAAATCTATTCCGACATTCGTCACCCTGGGAGCCTGAGAACCTGTCTGAAGCTGCTCAAAAGCTTTACATGCCTAGTTTGGGACTAATGAGCGGATAATTTATACGCTTTTTGGCATTGTTTTTAGTATGTTTTTAGTATGATTTAGTTAGTTTTTATTATATTTTTATTAGTTTTTAAATAAAAATCATATTTCTGGACTTTACTATGAGTTTGTGTGTTTTTCTGTAATTTCAGGTATTTTCTGGCTGAAATTGAAGGAGCTGAGCAAAAATCTGATTCAGGCTGAAAAAGGACTGCATATGCTGTTGGATTCTGACCTCCCTGCACTCAAAATGGATTTTCTGGAGCTACAGGAGTTCAAATGGAGCGCTCTTAATTGCGTTGGAAAGTAGACATCCAGGGCTTTTCAGAAATATATAATAGTTCATACTTTGCTCAAGGATAGACGACGTAAACTGGCATTCAACGCCAGCTCCATGTTGCAGTCTGGCGTTAAACGCTAGAAACAAGTTACAAGTTGGAGTTAAACGCCCAAAACAGGTTACAACCTGGCGTTTAACTCCAGAAACAGCCTAGGCATGTGTAAAGCTTAAGTCTCAGCCCCAGCACACACCAAGTGGGCCCCAGAAGTGGATTTCAGCACTATCTATCTTAGTTTACTTATTTTCTGTAAACCTAGGTTACTAGTTTAGTATTTAAACAACTTTTAGAGATTTATTTTGTACCTCATGACATTTTAGATCTGAACTTTGTACTCTTTGACGGCATGAGTCTCTAAACTCCATTTTTGGGGGTGAGGAGCTCTGCAACGTCTCGATGAATTAATGCAATTATTTCTGTTTTCCATTCAAACACGCTTGTTCCTATCTAAGATGTTCATTTGCGCTTCACTATGAAGAAGATTGAATGGGTATCTCTTAGATTTCTTAATCAGAATCTTCGTGGTATAAGCTAGGATTAATGGCGGCATTCATGAGAATCCGGAAAGTCTAAACCTTGTCTGTGCTATTCCGAGTAGGATTCAAGGATTGAATGGCTGTGACGAGCTTCAAACTCGTGATTGTTGAGCGTAGTGACAGACGCAAAAGGATCAATGGATCTTATTCCGACATGATCGAGAACCAACAGATGATTAGCCATGCTGTGACAGAGCATTTGGACCATTTTCACTGAGAGGATGGGAAGTAGCCATTGACAACGGTGACACCCTACATACAGCTTGCCATGGAAAGAGCCTTGCGTGTATGAAGAGGAGTACAAGAGAAAAGCTGAAATTCAGATGACAAAGCATCTCCAAAACTCTAACTTATTCTCCATTATTGCACAATAAGTATTTATTTTATGCCTTTTTACTTTTCACAATTGAACTTAAAAAACACTGTTGTTGGTATCCTGACTAAGAATAATAAGATAACCATAGCTTGCTTCAAGCCAACAATCTCCGTGGGATTCGACCCTTACTCACGTAAGGTATTACTTGGACGACCCAGTGCACTTGCTGGTTAGTTGTGCAAATTTGTGAGAAATAGTAATATTGACATTGACATACACATTTTTGTGCACCAAGTTTTTGGCGCCGTTGCCGGGGATTGTTCGAGTTTGAACAACTGACGGTTCATTTTGTTGCTTAGATTAGGAAAAATTTTTCTTTTTGGTTTAGAGTCTTTTATTATTGTTTTTGGTTGAAATTTTTTTTAATCCTTATTTTCTCTTTTTAAAATTTTTCGAAAATTTTATAAACTGATAATTGAGCTTTTCTGTTTGAGTTTAGTTTCATGTTTTAAGTTTGGTGTCAATTGCATGTTTTTATTTTCTTTTAAATTTTCGAAATTGTGTTCATTGTTCTTTCTTAATCTTCAAGTTGTTCTTGTTTATTTTCCTTGTTTGATCTTTAGTTTTTCTTGTTTTGTGATTTTTCTTATTTTTCTTGTGCATTTTCGAATTATTAGCATCTAAAAAAAGGATTTATTTATACCTTGTTAAAACACTTTAAATTTATAGCTCAATTGGCTAGAGCGTGGTGCTTATGTTCTTGGTAATTGGTTATCCTCTTTTTAAAAACTTTTTCAAAAATAATTTTTCTTTGAATAAATCTTGTGCCAAACTATAAGTTTGGTGTTTTCTTGTTTATTTTTCTTTAGTTTTCGAAAGTTTTATTTTGGTTTTCCAAATATTTTAAGTTTGGTGTTCTATCTTCATATTCTTGTTGTTCTTGTGAGTCTTCAAAGTGTTCTTGAGTCTTCCTTGTGTTTTGATCTTAAAATTTTTAAGTTTGGTGTTCCTTGGTGTTTCCCTCCAAAATTTTCGAAAATAAGGAGCATTAGATCTAAAAATTTTAAGTTTTGTGTCTTTTTATTGTTTTTCTCTTTCCTCATTGAATTCAAAAATATCTTTTTCCTTTATTTTAATTGATTTTTCGAATTTTTCTTTTAAAAATTCAGATTTTATTTTAAAAATTTTTTATTTTATCTTATCTTAGATTTAAAATTTCAAAATTCCAATCTTTTTCAAAAAAAAATCATATCTTTTTCAAAATCTTATCTTATCTTATTTCAAATTTCAAATTTCAATTTTCAAATTTCAATTATCAAATTTCAAATTTCAAATTTCAAATTTCAAATTTCAAATTTCAAATTTCAAATTTCAAAATTAATTTTCAAATTTAAAATTTAAATTTCAACACTTTTTAATTTAAATTCCTTATCTTCTCTTACCTAGCTTATCTTATCTTTTCTAATCTCAAATCTTAAAATCAAATCTTTTTCATATCTTTTCTTTTTTTTATTTTATTTTATTTTCTTACAAGTATCTTTAACTTTAAGACATATCTTTTTCAAAACTTCCTAACTAATTTCTCTCTCTTCATTTTTTTTTGAAAATCCTCACCCACATTTTTTTCAAATCTTTTTAATTAATTTAGTTTTCAATTTTCTTTTATTTCTTTTTCTTCTAATTTTCGAAAATATAGTAAATTTTTTAGTTATTTTATTTTATTTTATTTTATTTTAATTTCGGTTTTCAAAAAAAAAAAATATATATTTGCAATCCGCATCATCTCCCTTTCTCCATCATGGACCTAAGTGGAAATGAACAGTCCAGAAGGACTCTGGGGTCCTATGCTAACCCCACTACTGCTTCATATGGGAGTAGTATCTGTATACCCTCCATTGGAGTCAGTAGCTTTGAGTTGAATCCTCAGCTCATTATCATGGTGCAGCAAAGTTGCCAGTATTCTGGTCTTTCACAGGAAGAACCTGCAGAGTTTCTGGCACAATTTTTACAAATTGCTAACACAGTACATGAGAAAGAAGTAGATCAGGATGTCTACAGATTATTACTGTTTCCATTTGCTGTAAAAGACCAAGCTAAGAGGTGGTTAAATAACCAACCTAAGGCTAGCATAAGGACATGGAAACAACTGTCAGAAAAATTCCTGAATCAATACTTCCCTCCAAAACGGATGACACAGCTAAGGCTGGACATCCAAGGCTTTAAACACGGAGATAATGAATCTCTTTATGATGCCTGGGAGTGATACAGAGAGATGCTAAGAAAATGCCCCTCTGAAATATTTTCAGAATGGGTGCAGTTAGACATTTTCTATTATGGGCTTACAGAGAGAGCTCAAATTTCTCTAGATCACTCAGCTGGTGGATCTATACACATGAGAAAGACAATTGAAGAGGCTCAAGAGCTTATTGATACAGTTGCCAGAAATCAGCATCTGTACCTAAATAGTGAATCTTCCATGAAAGAAGAGGCTAAAACAGTAACTGTTGAACTCAGTCCTGCAGAACAAATTACTGAATTCAATCAGCAATTAGACTTTCTAACAAAACAGTTGGCCGAATTCAAGGAGATACTACAAGACACAAGAATGGCTAATATAAATATGGAGGTACAGTTGAAGCAAACAGAACAACAGTTATCAAAACAAATAATAAAAGAGTGCCAAGCAGTTCAATTAAGAAGTGGGAAAACATTAAATACCTCACTTCAAGGTAGCAGGAAGCCAAAAAATGAACAAACTGTTATTCAAAATCCATCTAAGGATAGTAAGAACCCAGAGAGGAATAACTCTAGCGTTCAAATGCTAGAAACAAGTAAGGAGTTGGCGTCAAACGCCCAATGGAAGCTCAGTTCTGGCGTTCAAACGCCAGGAACAAGTAAGGAGTTGGCGTCCAACGCCACTCCAGCTTCTAACCCTGGCATTCAAATGCCAATGAGGGATCAGACACACACAAGTGGTGATAACAACCCCTCTAAAAAGGCTTCTCCAACCACCTCTGTAGGAAATAAACCTGCAGCAAATAAGATTGAGGAATATAAAGCCAAGATACCTTATCCTCAGAAACTCCGCCAAGAGGAGCAGGATAAGCAATTTGCTCGCTTTGCAGATTATCTCAGGACTCTTGAAATAAAGATTCCATTTGCAGCGGCACTTGAGTAAATACCTTCTTATGCCAAGTTCATGAAGGAGATCTTGAGTCATAAGAAGGATTGGAGAGAAACTGAAAGAGTTCTCCTCATTGAAGAATGCAGTGCAGTGATTCTGAAAAGCTTTCCAGAAAAGCTTAAAGATCCCGGAAGCTTTCTAATACCATGCATACTAGAGGGTAATTGAACCAAGACAGCTTTATGTGATCTTGGGGCAAGTATCAACCTAATACCTGCATCCACTATCAGAAAGCTTGGTTTAACTGAAGAAGTTAAACCAACCTGGATATGTTTCCAACTTGCTGATGGCTCCATTAAATACCCATCAGGCGTGATTGAGGACATGATTGTCAGGGTTGGGCCATTCGCCTTTCCCACTGACTTTGTAGTGCTGGAAATGGAGGAACACAAAAGTGCTACTCTCATTCTAGGAAGACCTTTCCTAGCAACTGGACAAACTCTCATTGATGTCCAAAAGGGGGAAGTAACCCTGAGAGTCAATGAGGATGAGTTTAAGTTGAATGCTGTCAAAGCCATGCAGCATCCAGACACACCAAAAGACTGCATGAAAGTTGATCTCATTGACTCTTTGGTAGAGGAGGTCAACATGGCTGAGAGTCTCGAAACAGAGCTGGAAGACTGCCACAAGAAAGGATCATTTTCCTTTACTATTCATAGACCAGATGCTAGAAAGACTAGCAGGTCATGATTATTACTGCTTTTTGGATGGCTATTCAGGCTACAACCAAATTGCAGTAGATCCCCAGGATCAAGAGAAAACAGTATTCACATGTCCATCTGGAGTGTTTGCTTACAGAAGGATGCCATTTGGGCTGTATAATGTGCCTGCAACCTTTCAGAGATGCATGCTCTCTATTTTCTCTGATATGGTGGAAAAATTTTTGGAAGTCTTCATGGATGACTTCTCAGTATATGGAGACTCATTCAGCTCCTGTCTTGATCACCTGACACTGGTTCTGAAAAGATGCCAAGAGACTAACCTGGTTTTAAACTGGGAGAAATGTCACTTTATGGTGACTGAAGGGATTGTCCTTGGGCATAAGATTTCGAACAAAGGAATAGAGGTGGATCAAGCTAAAGTAGAGGTAATTGAAAAATTACCACCACCTGCCAATGTTAAGGCAATCAGAAGCTTTCTGGGGCATGTAGGATTCTATAGGAGGTTTATAAAGGATTTTTCAAAAATTGCAAAATCTCTGAGCAATCTGCTAGTTGCTGACACGCCATTTGTGTTTGACACAGAGTGTCTGCAGGCGTTTGAAACTCTAAAAGCTAAGCTGGTCACAGCACTAGTTATTTATGAACCAGACTGGACATTACCATTCGAATTAATGTGTGATGCCAGTGATCATGCCATTGGTGCAGTATTGGGGCAGAGGCATAACAAGCTTCTGCATGTCATTTATTATGCTAGCCGTGTTTTAAATGATGCCCAGAAAAATTACACAACCACAGAAAAAGAACTACTTGCAGTGGTTTACGCCATTGACAAGTTCAGATCATACTTAGTAGGATCAAAAGTGATTGTGTATACTGACCATGCTGCTCTTCTGTTATTTAACTCTAGGCTCAGGCTATTCCCCGGGAAACTGAAATCTCGGTGGAGGGGACCATATGTGATTACAAGTGTGTCACCATATGGCTATGTGGAGCTTCAAGACATTGATTCTGATAAGAAGTTCATTGTTAATGGACAGAGAATCAAGCATTATCTTGAAGGCAATGTTGAGCAAGAGTGCTCAAGGCTGAGGCTAGATTAAAAGCTCAGCAAGGTCCAGCTAAAGACAAATAAAGAAGCGCTTATTGGGAGGCAACCCAATGTTATTTAACTATATCTCTTTATTTTCTATTGCTATTTTATGTTTTCCTTAGGTTGATGATCATGTGAAGTCACAAAAACAACTGAAAAATCAAAAACAGAATGAAAAACAGCATTAAAAACAGCACACCCTGGAGGAGGAATAGTCTGGCGTTTAAACGCCAGAAACAAGCATCTGTCTGGCGTTTAACGCCAGAAACAGGCACCAAGCTGGCGTTTAACGCCAGAAGCAAGCATCTACCTGGCGTTAAATGCCAGAAACAAGCTACATTTGGGCGTTTAATGCCAGAAACAGGCAGCAGTCTGGCGTTAAACGCCAGGATTGCAGAGCAAGGGCGTTTTACATGCCTAATTGGAGCAGGGATGTTAAGTCCTTAACCCCACTGGATCTGTGGACCCCACATGATCCCCACCTCTTCTTCTCTCCTTATTACACCTTTCCATAACACTCTTCCCCAAATTAACCTCCACCAATCACCTCCATTACTCCTCCAAAACCATCATACAACCCACCTACACCCACCCACTCAAATTCAAACCACTCACACCTCTCCATCTCATCTATTTTCTTTTTCTTCTACTACTTTCTTTCTTTTGCTCGAGGATGAGCAAACATTTTAAGTTTGGTGTGGAAAAAGCAGTGCTTTTTTTTGTTTTTCCATAACCACTAATGCCTCGAGGGATGCACTTCCCTCCACAAAATTATTGGGAGCAAATCAACACTTCCCTAGGAGAATTAAGTTCCAACATGGGACAACTAAGGGTGGAGCACCAAGAGCACTCCATCATCCTCCATGAAACTAGAGAAGATCAAAGAGCTATGAGGGAGGAGCAACAAAGACAAGGAAGAGACATAGAGGAGCTCAAGAGCACCATTGGTTCTTCAAGAAGAGGAAGACGCCACCCTCACTAAGGTGGACTCATTCCTTAATCTCCTTGTTCTTATTTTTCTGTTTTTCATTTACTGTGCTTTATGTTTATGTTTGTATCTTGTTACATGATCATTAGTGTCTAAGTGTCTATGCCTTAAAGTTATGAATATGAATCCATCACCTTTCTTAAATGAAAAATGTTTTTAATTGAAAAAGAAAAAAAAGTGCATGAATTTCGAATTTTAAAACAGTTTAATTATTTTGATGTGGTGGCAATACTTCTGTCTTTCTGAATGAATGCTTGAACAGTGCATATTTTTGATATTTTTGATTCATGAATGTTAAAATTGTTGGCTCTTGAAAAATGATGAAAAAGGAAGAATATTATTTGATAATCTGAAAAATCATAAAAATAATTCTTGAAGCAAGAAAAAGCAGTGAATACAAAAGCTTGCAGAAAAAAAATAGCGAAAATGAAAGAAAAAAAAAAGAGAAAAAGCAAGCAGAAAAAGCCAATAGCCCTTAAAACCAAAAGGCAAGGGTAATAAAAAGGATCCAAGGCTTTGAGCATCAGTGGATAGGAGGGCCTAAAGGAATAAAATCCTGGCCTAAGCGGCTAAACCAAGCTGTCCCTAACCATGTGCTTGTGGCGTGAAGGTGTCAAGTGAAAACTTGAGACTGAGCGGTTAAAGTCGAGATCCAAAGCAAAAAGAAGAGTGTGCTTAAGAACCCTGGACACTTCTAATTGGGGACTCTAGCAAAGCTAAGTCACAATCTGAAAAGGTTCACCCAGTCATGTGTTTGTGGCATTTATATATCCGGTGGTAATACTGGAAAACAAAGTGCTTAGGGCCCCGGCCAAGACTCATAAAGTACCTGTGTTCAAGAATCAACATAATAAACTAGGAAAGTCAATAACATTATCTGAATTCTAAGTTCCTATAGATGCCAATCATTCTGAACTTCAAAGGATGAAGTGAGATGCCAAAACTGTTCAGAAGCAAAAAGCTAATAGCCCCGCTCATCTAATTAATACTGATCTTCACAGATGTTTTGGAATTTATTGTATATTCTCTTCTTTTTATCCTATTTGCTTTTCAGTTGCTTGGGGACAAGCAACAATTTAAGTTTGGTGTTGTGATGAGCGGATAATTTATACGCTTTTTGGCATTGTTTTTAGTATGTTTTTAGTATGATTTAGTTAGTTTTTATTATATTTTTATTAGTTTTTAAATAAAAATCATATTTCTGGACTTTACTATGAGTTTGTGTGTTTTTCTATAATTTTAGGTATTTTATGGCTGAAATTGAGGGAGCTGAGCAAAAATCTGATTCAGGCTTAAAAAGGACTGCAGATGCTGTTGGATTCTGACCTCCCTGCATTCGAAATGGATTTTCTGGAGCTACAAGAGTCCAAATGGCGCGCTCTTAATTGCGATGGAAAGTAGACATCCAGGGCTTTCCAGCAATATATAATAGTCCATACTTTAGCCGAGTTTAGATGACGCAAAAGGGCGTTGAACGCCAGTTTTATGCTGCAGTCTGGAGTTAAACGCCAGAAACACGTTACAAGCCAGAGTTGAACGCCAGAAATACGTTACAAAAGGGATGCATGCTCATGTGAAATCAAAACAATTGAATTACCATGTGCATTAAAAAAATATTTTTTATTTATATTTAAATAAAGAGTATACAAAAATTCACCAATTGCAAAATAAAAAGAATCAATGCACATGGGACAAAGTTAAATTTAATGCATGAGTGTGCAATACAAAGGGAAAATTTGGGCAAATGGGTTAAAGAAATTTTGATTTATAGAGTATGTATGTTAGGTGAGATCTTAGACTAATCAAGGATTCACTTATTAACTCACTTAGCCTTATACATATATCCTTACCCTTACCTTGGCCCCATTACAACCTTGAATAAGACCTCATGATTTTTGTATGTCTGTATTCTATAATTGTTGATTGGTTAGGTGAAAAACAAAGTTATAGAAAGTAAGGATAAAAAGAACAATAGAGTGATTAACCCAATAAACACTAAGTGACTAGAGAGTAAACACAAAATCCAGTGAGGGTTCAATAGCTCATCACCATACATATCTCTGCTTAAATTGTTAATTGTCTTGCAAGTTTGTAAAATATTTTTTACCCATCTCAATTGTAAAAGTCCTTTTACATTATCTAGGGTTTGGCTATGCATATATGATTCCTTGAGGATATGAATTAATTTAATTACATGTAAGTTTTATATACAAGTAAATAACAATTAGAATTGCATGATTCATTTAGGTAGTTGCATTTAGAATAGATTGCATTGCATGAGATTCCACCACTTTAACCTTACCTTACTCTTTATCTTGGATTTAGCATGAGGACATGCTATTGTTTAAGTGTGGAGAGGTTGATAAACCCATATTTTATGATATATATTGTGCTCAATTTAAGTGATTTATTCAACCCTTCACCCACTTATTCATGTAAATTGCATGGTTTTACTTTCCCTTCCTTATTATGTGATATATGTGAAAAACGTGTTTCCTAGTCTTTAAAAAATAATTATTTTAATTACCTTTTATTACCATTTGATGTCGTGATTTGTGTGTTGAGTAGTTTTAGATCTTCTAAGGAAAGAATGACTTAAAGAATGGAAAGGAGACATACAAAAATGGAAGGAAAGCACAAAATGGAGTTTTTGAAGAAACTGGCAGCGACGCGAACGCATGGATGATGCGGCCGCATGCCCAGCGCGAAAAGGCAGCGACGCGAACGCGTGACTGATGCGGACGCGTGCCTTAAGCAGGACGCAGATGACGCGTACGCATGACCAAAGCGAACGCGTGACAAGGAAAACTCCCAGATGACGCGACCGCGTGACCCACGCGGACGCGTGATAGACGCCATGCACCAGAAATTGCAGAAAATTCTCCCAGCGATTTCTGAAGCCCTTTTTGGCCATGATCCAAGTTCAGAAAGCACAGATTAGAGGTTATAAAGTGGGGGAATGCATCCATTCAAAAAAGGCCTTCATTTATTTACTCTTCATGGTTTAGATGTAGTTTTTAGAGAGAGAGGTTCTCTCCTTTCTCTTAGATTTTAGGATTAGGATTCCTCTTAAGGATTTAGAATTTCAACTCTTCATCAGGTTCAATATTTCTTTTACTTTATATTTCTCTTTTACTTTCAGATACTTTAATGCTATCCTTTAATTACTTATGTTGCCAGATTGGCTTATAAACTCTTTATGTTTAGATTGATTTTCTCTTATTAATGATATTGAGGTATTTCATATCTAAGATTCTTATTTAGCTTTTTATATTATTGGCTTTAATTGATTAACTGGAAGCTCTTGAGTTATCAACTATACGTGATTGGTTGTTATGTCGGCTAAATTGACTGGTATTCCACTAACTCTAGTCTTTTCTTATGAGTTGGCTAGGACTTGGAAATCTAACTAATTAGTTCACTTGACTTTCCCTTGCCTTCATAAGGGTTAACTAAGTGGGATTAACTTCCATTCTCATAGGAGTAACTAGGATAGGACTTCCGAATTTTCATACCTTGCCAAGAATTTATTTTACAGTTATTTATTTATTTTACTTGTCATTTAAATTACTTGTCCCTTACTTTCAAAACCCCCAATTTACAAAACTCATAACCAATAATAAGAACATACCTCCCTGCAGTTCCTTGAGAAGATGACCCGAGGTTTAAATACTTCTGTTATCAATTTTAAAGGGGTTTGTTACTTGTGACTACCAAAACGTTTGTACGAAAGGATTTTCTGTTGGTTTAGAAGCTATACTGACAACGCGATCATATTTTTATATTTCTTTACCGATAGAAAAACCCGATCGTCACCCACACATCAAAAATCTCACAAAATAGCATGGTTTTTTGGGGGATTTCATCCTTTCTGGAGATGTTACCAAATCTAATGTATTGAGAACAAGATTTACAAAAATGAGAAGAGTCCTTGAAAAGAGTTGGCCACCAAAAGCCACAATCTAGGATTTTCCGTGCCATTCTTTGAGGTCAAAAATGGCCTCCTCCTTCGGAGGAGTGGCAAGCTTCCAAGATTGAGTAGAATTTGGTTTGTGGAATGCACCTTCGAATTACTTGATCCGCCCCACATCTCCAAAGGTATGGGTCATCCCACACATAGTATTTGGATTCGCTTTTTAGCTTATCCCTTTGATGTTTGGAGAGATTAGGAGGGAAGGAGCGAGATATTAAGTAATTGGCGATTGGTGCATACTAAGGAATGGTTTCCGAGATTGTATGCAAGCCCTCAAAGGGAAAATAATCATTGATAAGAGTAGTATCACCTTTTGTGTGTTGAAGGCGACTTAAATGGTCTGCCACTAGGTTTTGTGTACCACTCCTATCCTTGATTTCCAAGTCAAATTCTTGCAATAACAAAACCCATCTAATCAATCTTGGTTTAGATTCCTTCTTAGCCAACAAATACTTTAACGCCGCATGATCCGAATACACTACCACCTTTGAACCGAGAAGATATGCTCGGAACTTGTCCAAGGCAAAAACAATGGCCAAAAGTTCTTTTTCGGTAGTACTGTAGTTGGATTGGGCTCCATCTAGTATTTTTGATGCATAGGCTATGACATATGGAATCTTACCCTCGCGTTGTGCTAACGCGGCTCCCACGGCAAAATTTAAAGCATCACACTTTATTTCAAATGGCCGACTCCAATCCGGCCCTCGCACAATGGGAGCTTGGGTCAATGCTACCTTGAGCTTGTCAAAAGCCTCCATGCATTCCTTGCTTAAATCAAACACAACATGTTTTTGTAACAACTTTGAGAGAGGCAATGCTATCTTGCTAAAATCCTTTATGAATCTCCGATAAAATCCTGCATGTCCAAGGAAATAGCGGACCTCCCTCTCGGAAGAGGGGTAAGGCTAACTAGATATGACATTAATCTTGGCCGGATCTACGGAAATACCATCTTTGGAAATAATATGTCCTAAAACAATCCCTTGCCTAACCATGAAATCACACTTCTCAAAATTTAAGACAAGGTTGGTTTTAGTACATCTTTCCAAAATTTTTTCAAGATTATCCAAGCAATGATCAAAAGAATCACCATATACCGTGAAGTCATCCATGAATACCTCCATGCATTGCTCTAGAAAATCCACAAAGATGCTCATCATGCACCTTTGGAAAGTTGCCGGTGCATTGCATAAGCCGAATGGCATACACTTGTTGGCATAAGTTCCAAAAGGGCAAGTAAATGTTGTTTTTTCTTTGTCCTCTAGAGCAATGTGTATTTGGAAGTACCCTGAATAGCCATCTAGAAAGCAATAATGGGATTTACCGAATAATCCATCGAGCATTTGATCGATAAACAGAAGTGGAAAATGATCTTTTCTAGTGGCCGAGTTCAACCTTCGATAGTCTATGCATACTCGCCAAGAGTTTTGCACCCGTGTTGCTATGAGCTCCCCGCTTTAATTCTTGATTGTGGTTACCCCAGACTTCTTAGGCACAACTTGAACAAGACTTACCCATTCACTATCCGAAATGGGGTAGATGATGTTTGCCTCGAGTAACCGTGTCACCTCTTTCTTGACAACCTCCAAAATAGTAGGATTTAATTGCCTTTGAGGTTGTCTCACGGGTCTAGCTTCTTCTTCCAAAAAGATCCGGTGCTCACACACTTGGGGACTTATCCCCACTAGATCTGCCAAACTCCACCCTATTGCCCTTTTGTTCTTCCTCAAAACACATAGTAACTTTTCTTCTTGTTGAGGATTTAGTTCCCTTGCTATGATCACCGGGAACTTGTGGGCTTCATCAAGGTATGAGTACTTTAGGTGGGGTGTCAATGGCTTCAATTCTAGCTTTTGCTCTTGGCTTGTCATTTGAACTTCTTTACTTGGATTGTCACCATTTTCTTCAATTATATGTTTCTCTTCTAGCCTTGCACAATACACTTTGGCCACAATGTTGTCAATTAGATCACACCGGAATATGGAATGGTTCTCCGGTGGGTGCCTCATTGCTTCTTCTAAGCTAAAACTTACAACTCTCCCATCTATTTCAAACGAATAGGTTTCCGAATGGGCATCCAACTTGAACCTAGAGGTCCTCAAAAACGGCCTTCCAAGTAGGATAGATGATGCCCTCTCGGATTCACTTGGTGGCATCTCAATGATATGAAAATCAATTGGAAATATCAAACCCTTTATGTCGACCAACACATCTTCCGCAACACCCGACACGGTTATTATGCTCTTGTCCGCCAAGACAAACCGAGCCGCCGACCGCTTCAATGGTGGGAGCTTCAATAGATGATAAACGGAAAGAGGCATAATGCTAACGCATGCACCATGGTCGCATATACAATCAATGAATTGGACTCCATCAATGACACAAGAAACTAAACAAGGACCTGGATCAACACACTTTTTTGGAATGGATCCCATCAAAGCCGAAATGGAACTACCCAATGGAATGGTTTCCAACTCATGAATTCTATCTTTGTCATACACAAGTCCTTAAAAAGTTTCACATATTTAGGCACTTGATGTATAGCATATCAAGTTCCACACGCTTTTTAGCCTTTCTTGCCAATGTAGGAAATGGAATTGGTTGAGCCACTTCCTCCAAGATTTGTTCCTTTCTGGGGACTTCACTCCATGGTAGAGGGTCCTCATCTTCAACTATTACATGTGACTCCTCCTCTTCTTCAATTTCTTCTATCTCAACTCCATCTTCCTCTTGAGTGACTTTCATTGGACTAGGTGCCTTTGAATTCCTCTCCTTCAATTGAGTTCCAGACCTCAAGGTTACGGCGTTAATGCCACCCTTGGGGTTGGGTAGAGGTTGAGAAGGTATGTCACTAGATGTTGAGGCTTGAGAAATGGGAGTAGAGGGTGGGTCCATGCGAGCAATGAGAGCTTGGAGGGTGGAAGTAAGACCATTGAGACTTGAGTTGAGTGTGTTTTGGAGTTTTTTTTGTCCTTGGAGTATGGACCGGAGTGTGTCATCTTGATTTGGAGATGTGGAAGGATAGGTGATTTGTGGTGCTTGGGGTTGGTTGGGTGGAAGTGGTTGTCTATGAGGTGGTATGTAGGTTTGATAGTTCCTTCCTTGATTTGGTTGTTGGTTTGGAGGGTTTTGTGAATAGCGGTTTTGTGGAGTGTTGTTGTTCCACCTTTGGTTGCCTCCATTGTCCCTTCCTCCTTGTTGATAATTGTCCCGCCAATTTTGGTTGGAGTTATCCCTCCATCCTTGATTAGAGTTGTTACTCCCTTGGTTATAGTTGCCTCCTTTTTGGGGGTACCCTTGGTTATAATTGCTCCCTTGGTTATGGTATCCTTGATTAGCACGCTCATAGTAGGAGTGATGAGCGGATAATTTATACGCTTTTTGGCATTGTTTTTAGTATATTTTTATTATTTTTTAAATAAAAATCACATTTCTAGACTTTACTATGAGTTTGTGTGTTTTTCTGTGATTTCAGGTATTTTCTGGCTGAAATTGAGGGACTTGAGCAAAAATCAGATTCAGAGGTTGAAGAAGGACTGCAGATGCTGTTGGATTCTGACCTCCCTGCACTCAAAATGGATTTTCTGGAGCTACAGGAGTCCAAATGGCACATTCTCAATTGCATTGGAAATTAGACATCCAGGGCTTTCCCTCAATATATAATTGTCCATACTTTGCCTGAGTTTAGATGACGCAAACTGGCATTCAACGCCAGCTCTCTGCCCTATTATGGAGTTAAATGCCAGAAACAGGTTGCAAAGCAGAGTTAAATGCCAGAAACAGGTTACAAACTGGCGTTTAACTCCAAGGAAGACCTCTACACATTAAAGCTTCAATGCTCAGCCCAAGCACACCCCAAGTGGCCCCGGAAGTGGATTTCTGCATCATTTACTCATTTCTGTAACCCTAGTAACTAGTTTAGTATAAATAGAACTTTTTACTATCATGTTAAATAGGATCTTTTATCTTTGGATCATTTTGAGATCTCTAGACCTCCATGGGAGGCTGGCCACTCGGCCATGTCTACCCTATTTTCACTTATGTATTTTCAACGGTAGAGTTTCTACACACCATAGATTAAGGTGTGGAGCTTTGCTGTTCCTCATGAATTAATGCAAAGTACTATTATTTTTCTATTCAATTCAAGCCGGAAAGTCTAAACCTTGTCTGTGATATTCCGAGTAGGATCTGGGAAGGGATGGCTATGACGAGCTTCAAACTCGCGAGTGCTGGGCGTAGTGACAGACGCAAAAGGATTACTGAATCCTATTCCAGTATGATCGAGAACCGACAGATGATTAGCCGTGCGGTGACAGCACATCTTGGACCATTTTCACTGAGAGGACAGGAAGTAGCCATTGACAATGGTGATGCCCTACATAAAGCTTGCCATAGAAAGGAGTAAGAAGGGTTGAATGAAGGCGATAGAAAAGCAGAGAATCAGAAGGAATAAAGCATCTCTATACGCTTATCTGAAATTCTCACCAATGAATTACATAAGTATCTCTATCTTTATTTCACGTTTTATTTATCTTTTAATTATTAAAACTCTATAACCATTTGAATCCGCCTGACTGAGATTTACAAGGTGACCATAGCTTGCTTCAAGCCGACAATCTCCGTGGGATCGACCTTACTCACGTAAGGTTTATTACTTGGACGACCCAGTGCACTTGCTGGTTAGTTGTGCGAAGTTGTGACAAAGAACTAAGATTATGAACGTGCGTATTAAGTTTTTAGCGCTGTTACCATGGAATGAACGATCACGATTTTGTGCACCAAGTTTTTGGCGCCGTTGCCGGGGATTGTTCGAGTTTGGACAACTGACGGTTCATCTTGTTCCTCAGATTAGGTAATTTTATTTTAATTTTAAGCTTTTTATTTTTATCATTTTTATTTTTATTTTTGAAAAATTTTCAAAAAAAAAAAAATAAATTATTCTATGGCTTCAGAATTTTTAAGAATGAATTCTAGAGTTTCTTCATGATCTGTTGAAGCCTGGCTGGCTGTCAAGCCATGTCTAAATTTTTGGACTGAGGCTTCCACTTATCATGGCAAGAGTCCTTTGACTCTCATCCAATCAACTGTTATATGCCTGATTTGTATCTGCTGAAGCTTGGCTGGCCATTGGCCATGTCTATTGTTTTGGACCGGAGCTTTCACTGAAAGCTTGGCTGACTAGTGAGCCATGTCTAATTCCTGGACTGGAGCTTTAGACTAACATTGCATGATTCCTGGAATTCTCATTAGAAATTTTGAATTCCCTATTTTTCTTTTTCCAAATAATTTTCGAAAAATCCAAAAAATTTAATAAAATCATGAAAACCAAAAATATTGTGTTTCTTGTTTGAGTCTTGTGTCAATATTTAAGTTTGGTGTCAATTGCATATTTTTTATTTTTCTTAAAATTTTCGAAGAACACATGCATTGAGTCTCTTTCGTGTTCTTCATGATCTTCAAGTTGTTCTTGACAAGTCTTCTTGTTTGATCTTCATATTTTCTTCTTTTGTGTCTTTTCTTATTTTTCATATGCATTTTCAATTTGTTAGTGTCTAAACATTAAAAATTTTTAAGTTTGGTGTCTTGCATGTTTTTCTTTTCAAAAAAAAAATTTCAAAAAGAAGTTCTTGGTGTTCATCTTGACATTCAAAGTGTTCTTGGTGTTCATCTTGACATTTAAAGTGTTCTTGCATGCATTGTGTGTTTTGATTCATAATTTTCATGTTTTGAGTATTTTTGTTGTTTTTCTCTTTCTCATAAATTTCGAATATTTGAGTTGACTTTTTCAAAATTTAGTTGTTTCTTATGAGTCAAATCAAATTTTTAATTTAAAAATTCTATCTTTCTCAAATCTTTTTCAAAAATCAAATCTTTTTCAATTTTTCTTTCATATTTTCGAAAATTTCAAATTGATTTTCAAAAACATTTTTCTTATTTTGTTTCATATTTTAGAAAATCTCACTAACAATTAATGTGATTGATTCAAAAAATTTTTAAGTTTGTTACTTGCCTATTAAGAAAGGTTCAATCTTTAAATTTTAAAATCATATCTTTTTGTTTCTTGTTAGTCAAGTAATCAACTTTAATTTTCAAAATCAAATCTTTTTAAATTTCTTTTTCAAATCTCTTTCAAAACAAGTTTCAATCACATCGTTTTCAAAATCAATTTCAAAATCTTTTCTAACTTCTTTTCTAACTTCTTATCTTTTCAAAAATTGATTTTCAAATCTTTTTCAATTAACTACTTGACTTTATGTTTGATTTTAAAAGTTTACTATTTCAATCATATCTTTTTCAAAACTACCTAACTAATTCTCTCTCTAATTTTTGAAAATTACCTTCCTCTTTTTCAAAATTCCTTTTTAATTAACTAATTGTTTTAACTTTTAATTTAATTTAATTTTTCTTTTTTTAAAATTTTTGAATTTTAATTTTAATTTTAAATTAAAAACAAAAATATTTTTCTTTTCTTTTCAATTATTTTCAAAAATTCTTCTCTCTCACCTCCTCCTAATTATTTATTTATCTACTAACACTTCTCTTCATCTTAAAAATTCGAACCCTCTCCCTCTTTCTGTGTTCAAATTTATTTTCTTCTTCTACTCACATAAAGGAATCTCTATACTGTGACATAGAGGATTCCTCTTCTTTTCTGTTTTCTTCTTTTTCATATGAGCAGGAACAAGGATAAGAACATTCTTGTTGAAGCTGATCCTGAACCTGAAAGGACTCTGAAAAGGAAGCTAAGGGAAGCTAAAGCACAACTCTCTGGAGAAAATCTGACAGAAATTTTTGAAAAAGAAGGAGAGATGGCCGAAAATAATAATAATGCAAGGAAGATGCTTGGTGACTTTACTGCACCCAATTCCAATTTACATGGAAGAAGCATCTCAATCCCTGCCATTGGAGCAAACAATTTTGAGCTAAACCCTCAATTAGTTTCTCTGATGCAACAGAACTGCAAGTTTCATGGACTTCCATCAGAAGATCCTTTTCAGTTCTTAACTGAATTCTTGCAGATCTATGATACTGTTAAGACCAATAGGGTTGACTCCGAGGTCTACAGGCTTATGCTTTTCCCGTTTGCTGTAAGAGACTGAGCTAGAATATGGTTGGACTCTCAACCTAAAGATAGCCTGAACTCTTGGGATAAGCTGGTCACAGCTTTCTTAGCCAAGTTCTTTCCTCCTCAAAAGCTTAGCAAACTTAGAGTGGATGTTCAAACCTTCAAACAAAAAGAAGGTGAATCCCTCTATGAAGCTTGGGAGAGATACAAGCAACTGACCAAAAAGTGTCCTTCTGACATGCTTTCAGAATGGACCATCCTAGATATATTCTATGATGGTCTGTCTGAGTTCTCAAAGATGTCATTGGACCATTTTGCAGGTGGATCTATTCACCTAAAAAAAACGCCTGCAGAAGCTCAGGAACTCATTGACATGGTTGCAAATAACTAGTTCATGTACACTTCTGAAAGGAATCCTGTGAGTAATGGGAAGCCTCAGAGGAAGGGAGTTCTTGAAATTGATACTCTGAATGCCATATTGGCTCAGAATAAAATATTAACTCAGTAAGTCAATATGATTTCTCAGAGTCTGAATGGATTGCAAGCTGCATCCAACAGTACTCAAGAGGCATCTTCTGAAGAAGAAGTTTATGATCCTGAGAACCCTACAATAGCAGAGGTGAATTACATGGATGAACCCTATGGAAACACCTATAATCCCTCATGGAGAAATCATCCAAATTTCTCATGGAAGGATCAACAAAAGCCTCAACAAGGCTTTAATAATGGTGGAAGAAACAGGTTTAGCAATAGCAAGCCTTTTCCATCATCCTCTCAGCAACAGACAGAGAATTCTGAGCAGAATCCATCTAGCTTAGCAAATATAGTCTCTGATCTATCTAAGGCCACTCTAAGTTTCATGAATGAAACAAGGTCCTCCATCAGAAATTTGGAGGCACAAGTGGGCCAGCTGAGTAAAAGGGTCACTGAAACTCCTCCTAGTACTCTCCCAAGAAATATAGAAGAGAATCCAAAAAGAGAGTGCAAGGCCATTACCTTCCTTGGTGTGGCCGAACCCAGAGAGGAGGAGGAGGACGTGAATCCTAGTGAAGAAGACCTCCTGGGACGTTCACTGACCAATAAAGAGTTTCCCTTTGAGGAACCAAAGGAATCTGAGGCTCATCTAGAGACCATAGAGATTCCATTGAACCTCCTTTTGCCCTTCATGAGCTCTGATGAGTATTCATCCTCTGAAGAGGATGAAGACATTACTGAGGAGCAAGTTGCTAAATACCTTGGAGCAATCATGAAGCTGAATGCCAAATTATTTGGTAATGAGACTTGGGAAGATGAACCTCCCTTGCTCACCAATAAACTGAATGCATTGGATAGGCATAAATTACCTCAAAAGAAACAGGATCCTGGTAAATTCCTAATTCCCTGTAACATAGGCACCATGACCTTTGAGAAGGCTCTGTGTGACCTGGGGTCAGGAATAAACTTAATGCCACTCTCGGTAATGGAGAAATTAGGAATCTTTGAGGTACAGGCTGGTAAATTCTCATTAGAGATGGCAGACAAATCCATGAAACAAGCTTATGGACTAGTAGAGGACGTGTTAGTAAAGGTTGAAGGCCTTTACATCCCTGCTGATTTCATAGTCTTAGACATTGGAAAGGATGAAGATGAATCCAGCATCCTTGGATGACCCTTCCTAGCCACAGCAAAGGCTGTGATTGATGTGGACAGAGGAGAGTTAGTCCTTCAACTGAATAAGGACAACCTTGTGTTTAAAACTCAAGGATCTCCTTCTGTAACCATGGAGAGGAAGCATGAAAAGCTTCTCTCACTGTAGAGTCAACCAAAGCCCCCACAGTCAAACTCTAAGTTTGGTATTGGGAGGCCACGGCCAAACTCTAAGTTTAGTGTTGAACCCCCACATTCAAACTCTAAGTTTGGTGTTGGGAGGTCCCAACAATGCTCTGAACATCTATGAGGCTCCATGAGAACTCACTATCAAGCTATTGACATTAAAGAAGTGCTTGTTGGGAGGCAACCTAATGTTATTTAACTATATTTAATTATTTTCCATTTCTATTTTATGTTTTTTTAGGTTGATGATCATGTGAAGTCACAAAAAAACTAATGAAAAATCAAAAACATAATGAAAAACAGCATTAAAAATAGCTCACCCTGGAGGAAGAACTTACTGGCGTTTAAACGCCAGTAAGAAGCATCAAACTGGCATTTAACGCCAGAAAGAAGCATCAAGCTAGCGTTAAACGCCAGAAACAAGCACCAGACTGGCGTTTAATGCCAGAACAGAGCATGGAAGTGGCGTTAAATGCCAGAAACAAGCACCAACTGGCATTCAATGGCAGAACAGAGCATGGAAGTGGCGATAAATGCCAGAAACAAGCAGCAAGCTGGCGTTTAATGCCAGACATGCATACTAAGGGCGTTTTACACACCTAATTGGAGCAGGGATGTTAAGTCCTTGACCCCACTGGATCTATGGACCCCACAGGATCCCCATCTTTTCTTCTCTCCTCTTCATACCTTTTCATAACTCTCTTCCCCAAATACCCTTCACCAATCACCTCAATCACTCTTCCCCATCACCTCTTCACCACTCATATCCATCTTCTCTTCCCCAAAAACCCCACCTACCTCCAAAATTTAAACTCTTTTTCCTCCCAAACCCAACCCTAATGGCCGACCCCTAAACCTTCGCCCACTCCTATATAAACCCCTCATTCCTTCTTCTTTTTCACCCAACACAACCTTTTCTTCTTCCCCTTGGACGAATACACACCTATCTCCCTCTCCTCCATTTTTCTTCTTCTTCTCCTTCCTTCTTTCTTCTTTTGCTCAGGGACGAGAAAACATTTTAAGTTTGGTGTGGTAAAAGCATTGCTTTTTGTTTTTCCATAACCATTAATGGCACCTAAGGCCAGAGAAACCTCAACAAAGAGGAAAGGGAAGGCAATTGCTTCCACCTCTAAGTCATGGGAGATGGAGAGATTCATCTCAAAGGTCCATCAAGACCACTTCTATAAAGTTGTGGCCAAGAAGAAAGTGATCCCTGAGGTTCCTTTCAAATTCAAAAAGAGCGAATATCCAGAGATCCGACAAGAGATTAGAAGAAGAGGATGAGAAGTTCTCTGATAAACCACTATTTTAGGGTTTATCTTGTGCTCATTTGAGTGGTTTTTATCAAGTCTTTACCCACTTATTCATACTATTTGCATGGTTTTACATTTGCCTTCCTAATTATGTGCTATGATTGAAAACATGCTTCTTTGATCTTACAATTGCTAATATTAATCCTCTCTTATTACCATTAGATACCTTGATATCTGTGTTAAGTGTTTTTAGTGATTATAGGGCAGGAATGGCTTGGAGGATGGAAAGGAAGCATGCAAAAGCGGAAGGAATACAAGAAGTTGAAGGAACTGCAAAGCTGTCAGCCTGACCTCTTCGCATTCAAACAGTCATAACTTGAGCTACAGATGTCCAAACGACGCGGTTCCAGTTGCGCTGGAAAGCTAACGTCCGGGGCTTCAATTTGGTATATAATATGCCATAGTTGCCTTGACTCTAGGTGACGCGATCGCGTGCTCCATGCGGATGCATCGCAGTGACGAAAAACCAGCGTGGCAGATTTCTTCTCCGGCGAATTCTGGGCTGTTTCTGACCCAGTTCTCGGCTTAGAACACACAGATTAGAGGCTATAAAGTGGGAAAATACATCCATTCATAAAAACAAGCTCATAATTCACAATTTTAGGATTTAGATGTAGTTTTTAGTGAGAGAGGTTCTCTCCTCTCTCTTAGGATTAAGATTTTAGAATTTTTATTAGTTTAGTTCAACTCATCTTCAGTCACAGGTTCAATATTCCTTTTATTTTATATTTCTCTTTTACTTTCAGATGCTTGAATGCTTGTATTAGTTATGTTGCCTAATTTGCTTATGAACCATCCACGTTAAGGATTCTTTTTATTTGATATAATTTGAGGTATTTCAGAATTATGATTGCTTTCTTTTATTTATATAAATAATTTAGATTTTTCCCTTTTGGCTTTGGTTGAGTCATTGGAGACACTTGAGTTATCAAACTCATTGTTGACTGAAAATTTGAATTCTTCAAGAATTAATTCGAGATCCAATAACTCTGACTTTTCCCAAGGAGAGACTAGGACTTGAGGAATCAGAAATAATTCATCCACTTAACTTACCTTCATAGTTAGAGGTTAACAAAGTGGGAGAAAAATCCAATTCTCATCACAATTAATAAGGATAACTAGGATAGGACTTCCAGTTCTTATACCTTGCCAAGAGTTTATTTTACAGTTATTTATTTATTTTACTTGTCATTTAAATTACTTGTTCCTTACTTCAAAACCCCCAATTTACAAAACTCATAGCCAATAATAAGAACATACCTTCCTGCAGTTCTTTGAGAAGACGACCCGAAGTTTAAATACTCGGTTATCAATTTTAAAGGGGTTTGTTACTTGTGACAACCAAAACGTTTGTAAGAAGGTTGATTGCTTGGTTTAGTAACTATACTTGCAACGAGAGTTTACTATAACCTCTAAACCATCAATATTCAGCTCTTTCAAAATGGCGCCGTTGCCGGGGAATTGCAAACGTGTGCCTTATTATTCATTATTGTAAATATTTTCTTCTGCTTGTTTATTTGTTTTTATTTTTGTTTTTATTTTTGATTTTTCATAAATTAAGAGGTTATTGGTTTTTTATTTAGTTATTAAAAAATTTTTTCAAAAAAATTTGTTCTTGGTGTTCATCTTGATCTTCAAGTTGTTCTTCGTGTTCATCTTGACCTTCAAGTTGTTCTTAGTTGTTTTCTTCATTTTGATCTAAAAATTTTAAGTTTGGTATCATTTTATTGTTTTTCTCTTTCCTCATTAAATTCAAAAATTCAAAATTTAAAACTCAAATTTCAAATTTAAAAATTTCAAATTCAAATTTCAAAATTCAAAATTCAAATCTTTTTCAAAAAAAAAAAATCATCATATCTTTTTTTTCAAAATCTTATCTTATCTTATTTCAAAAATCAAATTTCAAAATTCAATATTTAAATTTCAAATTTCAAATTTCAAATTTCAAAATTTAAAATTCAAATTTCAAAATTTAATTTTCAAATTCAAAATTTAAATAACCTTTTAATTTAAAATTTGTTTTTATTTTCATTTTTTCTACTATTATGAGTTCTCACCCCTCTCGCTTTGAGTTTGGTTCCAATGTTGTTGCAAGGAATGGAAATTATAACAGGAACATGCATCAAGGTCAAAACAATCAGAGATGGAAGGAGTCACGAGGATCTGATCAACCCTTCCGGCAACAACACCTTCCACAGTACCACAGACAAAGACCATTCCACGATGCATACCAAGACAATAGATATGGTGGACCCCCTTGTAGTTACCAGCAAGCCCCATCATATGCCTATGAACCTCCTCAACACAACTTTGAACCACCACACTCACAAGCCAACTACTACCATTCACCTCCATATGATCCTAACCCTTATCCACCATACTAACCACCTTATGAACCATATGAACCATATATAGAACCACCCCAATTCCAACCCAATTACTCCCAAGAACCACCACCTCCCTATGCTTCATGTCCATATCCATCACCTCAAGAATCAACGGAGCAACTCAAGGAAACATTTGAAAAATTTAATGCCACACTTCATCAATTGAATCAAGCAATAAATCAATTAGCTTCCCGATGTTCGGACACTCAAGGAATCCCCGTGGCTTCATGTGCACAATCTAATGAAGAACATAGCATGAAGGAGACATTAGAAACTCCGGTGGACAGTAAGGAGCATGAATTTGTACTGAAACAAGTGGAGGAAGCCGGAGTTATTGAAAAAGAAGAAGAAGTAGTTGCAGACTTAGGAGATGCAGAACCTCCATGGGAAAGTCTAGCCATAGAACCTCCTTCAAAGACGTTTGAAATTGATGTTGAGGAGGGTGTACAACCTCCAAGGCATATCATGGCTAAAGACTTTGAAGAGGTTGATCAAGAGATGGAAATTAAAGAAGAAAAAGCACTACCTCCCATGCCCTTGGTAAGTAATGAAGAAGAGATTGAATTGGAAGAAAGGTACCAAGATAAAGAGGTTGAAATTAAAGAAGTTTACAAAGAGGTGGAAGTTTTCAAAGAGCACAAGGGAGTGGAGCTTGAAATCACTTTGCCAAAGTTATTGAAAACCCCTCCCCCTAAGTTGCCATCATCCTTCACAATATTCAAGTGGGTAAAATTCATATCCCTTATCTTTCTATTTCCACTTGAATATGGGCTACTGGAGACGGATGGTCAACTTAGAGCTCTTTGTGGCATTAAGAGTAAGAGGAAGATGGTTAGTGGTTGGAGTTGTCAAGCAAGGTTTAACATGGTTGTGTGTTCAAAGTTTAAATACAAAGGTTGGTGTAAAGCACAACTGAATGGGTCTAGGAAGTTGTTTGGCCGCTTTAGTGAGAATTCAGGTTGCTTGCTACCCGGATGGAATCATGATGATCAACACAAAGACGGGGGTAAAAGCAAAGTTTGGGATCCTGGAGTCTGTTCTGACATTCAGGATACTGGAAGCTTGAGAACCTGTTTAAAACTGCTCAAGGGCTTTATGTGCCTAGTTTGGGACCCCAGAGGCCATTGGAATCACAAACATTGGTGGAGATTCCTGGATGAGTTCAAGCACAAGCCACCATAACAGGAAGCTCATCAAATGTCCAACTTAAGGACTTTAACTAAAAGTGCTAGGTGGGAGACAACCCACCATGATATGATCGTCCCTTTTTTATTTTTATTTAGTTTTATTTGTTTTCAAGTTTTATTTTATTTTATTGTATTGAACCAGGAATTTTGCATAACATTCATATTAGCATTGCATTCTGCATACTGCATTATTAAAAAAAAAAAAGCACGCACGCGATGCGGCAGCGTCGCTGACGCGTCCGCGTCACATGTGCGTTTGGAAGAAAAGGAAAGTGAATAGAGAGTCACGCGAAAGCATGGCTGGAGGCGTGCCTTTGGCACAAATCGCTCCACGCGACCGCGTGACCCACGCGTCCGCATCAGGTGGAAAATTTGCCCCACACGCGACCGCGTCACCCACGCGGCCGCGTGACCTGATAATTGACGTGAAAATGGTGCATGGCCGAAAGTTGTGCTGGAGTAGGGCTGGACTCGCGCTAGAAGCCCAAGTCCTACCACGCGGAGTGCCCCACGCGTCCGCGTCATATTGGAAATAAGGCCACCCGCGCAATTGCGTCAACCACGCGACCGCGTCACCCAAAAATTTGGCGAAAAGAGTTTCGAACAGAGAGTTGTGCGAACGCGAGGCTGCACTCGCGCCAATCGTACAGATCAGGCCACGCGATCGCGTGACCTACGCGTCCGCGTCACCTGACCTTATCGCGCACCACGTGACCGTGTCACCCACGCGTCCGCGTCGCCTGCGTCGCACAACTCATCCAGATTAGTGCCAATTATCCTATCTTTTCTTCTCTACTCCTAATTTCTTCTATCTTCTCTTCTTTCTCTCTCCTTTCTTACTTTCTTTTTCTTCATATTTTTAACTTCTCATCCTTTTTCACTTTCATTCTATTTTATTTAATTTATTTGCTTATTTTCATTCAATGCATCTTAATTTTGTGCATATTTTTATTTTCTTTTTATTTTTTTCCATTGGTGTTAAAAAAATTTTTTTATTATTCAACTGTTGCATCTTTTCTTGAATTTACTTCGGTGCTTAGTAACTTGTTTTACACTGTGGGATGATGTTCATTATCTGCCAATGCCAATATTTTATGATACTTACACTCCATTTGCATTGACATCAGCTTGTATTGATACTTCCATTACCCACACTCCCCTCTCCTTTGTTGCAAATTCTGCACCACTAGTATGCCATGTGCTTCTATTATTTTCTCACGTGCATGTTGAAGCTTCCATGTAAATGAGACCCTCATTACTTGGTATTAACCCAACCATATTTTATTTGTCTTCTTATCTTTATTTCTGGGTTACTGTTCTTCTTTTTCTCTTCTTTCAGGCTGGCCACCGAAGACACAAAAAGGGAGAAACTTCTAAAAGGGAAAACAAACAAGTCCATCTGCACAATCCTTGAAGAAAAGCATCAGTTGGAACAACCCGTCCACCTGCACATCTCAGCATGCACCGAGGATGGTGCAATCTTTAAGTGTGGGGAGGTCGATACCGATCTCCGTGGGTTAGTACCTTCCTATCTCAACACCAATGTTTAAATTTTCTTCATTAGTTCATTGTTGTATTTGCAAGTTTGATTGCATGATTATTTGATTTTGTGCATATTTTATCACTTGGTTGAAGTAATATTTTCTTTTTCAAGAAACCTTTTAGAGCATTTCACTAATTTGAATAAAATTTAATGTTAAACTTGTTTGAAGAAATATTATACTGGAACATGGTTTAGAGCTCGAACATACAAGAACCGGTGAGATTTTTGAGCCTATTTGATTGGTTGCATTTTATCAACCAAAATTCTGTTTTAGTGTGTTTTTCTCTCTAAAATTGTGATCTTTGTCTTGCTTAATTCTATATTTCCATTATTTGATGTATGCATACACTTACATGATTGAGGCATTTGTTTCACTGAGCTTACATACCCATATGGCCTTACCTTTCATTATCCTTTGCAAACCAATTTGAGCCTATTTTACCCCTTTGTTCTTTACTTTAGCACATCATTAACTCTAAGCGGAAAACAATAATGTCCTTAATTTGAATCCTTGGTTAGCTTAGACTAGTGAAAGTGCTCATGAATTAAGTGTGGGGAAAAGTGGGTTTGGAAACATTTGGTTTAAGAATTAGGTGTTATATATCTTTATTAAAATGTGAAAAAAAAATGTTTAGGACGTGTTCATGCATTCAATAATTTAATCATATGCATTGAGAAAAATAAATAAAAAAAAAGAGAAAAAGAAAAAGAAAAAAATAAAGGAGAAAAAGAAAAGAAAAGGAGCAAATAATAAAAAAGGGGACAAAATGCCCCAAAGTAAATGGTGAAAGCAATGCATATGTACTGTACTTGAAATTAGAATGCATGAATATGTGGAAAACATGGTTAATGGATAGTTAGATGTGGTATTATGATTACATCGATTGTCTAAAGTTAGGTGGAAAGTTTAAGTTAATTAAGGATTCAGATTCTAGTCCACTTGGCCAAATACAATCCTACCTTGAACCTAACCCCATTATAACCCTTAAAAGACCTCTTGATATGTGTATCTGTGCATTAAATTTTTGTTGATTGTTAGATGAAGAGCAAGCCTTAGAAATCAAGGTTAGTAGAGAATTGAGAGAATCGAACCTTAAACACTTAAGTGATTAGAGTGCATACACTTCCAGTGAGAGTTCGATGCTCGATTCCTTGTTCCCGGCTTTCATGAGCTATTTTCTTCTACAAGTCTATTTGTACTTTATTTTTATGATTTGAATTAGTGAAATCCAGTTCATATTTATTCTTGGAAAATTTATTTACTTTTAAACCAAGTAGGAAAAAGCATTCTTCATGTAGTTAGATTCATATAGATAGGTTGCATTTCATACATTCTTACTTTCCTCTTCATTCCTTTATAGCTTCTCTTGAGCTTAGCATGAGGACATGCTATTCTTTAAGTGTGGGGAGGTTGATAAACCACTATTTTATGGTTTATCTTGTGCTCATTTGGTTGGTTTTTATCAAGCCTTTACCCACTTATTCATATTATTTACATGGTTTTACATTTGCCTTCCTAATTATGTGCTATGATTGAAAACATGCTTCTTTGATCTTACAATTGCTAATATTAATCCTCTCTTATTACCATTAGATACCTTGATATATGTGTTAAGTATTTTCAGAGATTATAGGGCAGGAATATCTTGGAGGATGGAAAGGAAGCATGCAAAGGCGGAAGGAATACAAGAAGTTGAAGGAACTCCAAAGCTGTCAGCCTGACCTCTTCGCATTCAAACAGTCATAACTTGAGCTACAAAGATCCAAACGATGCGGTTCCAGTTGCGTTGGAAAGCTAACGTCCGGGGCTTTGATTTGATATATAATATGCCATAGTTGCCTTGACGCTAGGTGACGCGATCGCGTGCTTCATGCGGATGCGTCGCAGTGACGAAAAACCAGCGTGGCAGATTTCTTCTCCGGCAAATTCTGGGCTGTTTCTGACCCAGTTCTCGGCCCAGAACACACAGATTAGAGGCTATAAAGTGGGAAAATACATCCATTCATAAAAACAAGCTCATAATTCACAATTTTAGGATTTAGATGTAGTTTTTAGAGAGAGAGGTTCTCTCCTCTCTCTTAGGATTAGGATTTTAGGATTTCTATTAGTTTAGTTCAACTCATCTTCAGTCACAAGTTCAATATTCCTTTTATTTTATATTTCTCTTTTACTTTCAGATGCTTTAATGCTTGTATTAGTTATGTTGCCTAATTTTCTTATGAACCATCCATGTTAAGGATTCTTTTTATTTGATATAATTTGAGGTATTTCAGAATTATGATTGCTTTCTTTTATTTATATAAATAATTTAGATTTTTCCCTTTTGGCTTTGGTTGAGTTATTAGAGACACTTGAGTTATCAAACTCATTGTTGACTGAAAATTGGAATTCTTCAAGAATTAATTCGAGATCCAATAACTCTGACTTTTCCCAAGGAGAGACTAGGACTTGAGAAATCAGAATTAATTCATCCACTTAACTTACCTTCATAGTTAGAGGTTAACAAAGTGGGAGAAAAATCCAATTCTCATCACAATTGATAAGGATAACTAGGATATGACTTCCAGTTCTTATACCTTGCCAAGAGTTTATTTTACAGTTATTTATTTATTTTACTTGTCATTTAAATTACTTGTTCCTTACTTTAAACCCCCAATTTACAAAACTCATAGCCAATAATAAGAACATACCTCCTTGCAATTCCTTGAGAAGACGACCCGAGGTTTAAATACTCGGTTATCAATTTTAAAGGAGTTTGTTACTTATGACAACCAAAACGTTTGTAAGAAAGGTTGATTGCTTGGTTTAGTAACTATACTTGCAACGAGAGTTTACTATAACCTCTAAACCATCAATCTTCAGCTCTTTCATTCTCTCTAATCCTATTCAACAAGTCGGGATCTTAATGGTTCAAGAGTTCTATGCAAATTCATGGATCACTAGGAACCATGATCAAAGTGTTAACCCGAATCCAAAGAATTGGCTTACAATGGTTCTGGGGAATTACTTAGATTTCAGTCCGGAAAATGTAAGGTTGGCGTTCAACTTGCCAATGATGCAAGAAAACGCACGCTCCTACACTAGAAAGGTCAACTTTGATCAAAGGTTGGACCAAGTCCTCATGGACATATGTGTGGAATGAGCTCAATGGAAAGTTGACTCAAGAGACAAGCCGGTTCAATTGAAAAGACTGGACCTTAAGCCTGTAGCTAGAGGATGGTTGGAGTTTATTCAACGCTCAATCATTCCTACTAGCAACCGGTCTGAAGTTACTATAGACCGGGCCATCATGATCCATAGTATCTTGATTGGGGAGGAAGTGGAAGTTCATGAGATTATACCTCAAGAACTCTATAAGGTGGCTAACAAGTCTTCCACTTTGACAAGGTTAGCCTTTCCTCACCTCATTTGTCACCTCTGCAATTCGGCTGGAATTGACATAGAGGAAGACATCCTCATTGATGAGGATAAGCCCATCACTAAGAAAAGGATGGAGCAAACAAGAGATCATGGACCTCAACAAGAGCATGAGGAAATTCCTCACCATGAAATCCCTGAGATACCTCAGGGGATGCACTTTCCTCTATAGAACTATTGGGAGCAAATCAACACTTCCCTAGGAGAATTAAGCTCCAACATGGGACAACTAAGGATGGAGCACCAAGAGCACTTCATCATCCTCCATGAGATTAGAGAAGATCAAAGAGCTATGAGGGAGGAGCAACAAAGACAAGGAAGAGACATAGAGGAGCTCAAGAGAACCATTGGTTCCTCAAGAAGAGGAAGACGCCACCCTCACTAAGGTGGACCCGTTCCTTAATCTCCTTGTTCTTATTTTCCTGTTTTTCGGTTTTTGAGCCTTATGTTTTATTTATGTTTGTATCTTTACTATATGATCATTAGTGTTTAAATGTTTCTGCCTTAAAGCTATGAATGTCCTATGAATCCATCACCTCTCTTAAATGAAAAATGTTTTAATTACAAAAGAACAAGAAGCACATGGTTTCGAATTCATCCTTGAAACTAGTTTAATTATTTTGATGTGGTGACAATACTTTTTGTTTTCTGAATGAATGCTTGAATAGTGCATATGTCTTTTGATATTGTGGTTTATGAATGTTAAATATGTTGGCTCTTGAAAGAATGATGAAAAAGGATAAATGTTATTGATAATCTGAAAAATCATAAAATTGATTCTTGAAGCAAGAAAAAGCAGTGAATACAAAAGCTTATGAAAAAAAAAGAAAAAAAGAAAAGAAAAATGGCGAAAAAAAGAAAAAAAAAAAGAAAAAGCAAGCAAAAAAGCCAAAACCTCTTTAAACCAAAAGGCAAGAGCAAAAAGCCAATAGCCCTTAAAACCAAAAGGCAAGGGTAATAAAAAGGATCCAAGGCTTTGAGCATCAGTGGATAGGAGGGCCTAAAGGAATAAAATCCTGGTCTAAGCGGCTAAACCAAGCTATCCCTAACCATGTGCTTGTGGCATGAAGGTGTCAGGTAAAAACTTGAGACTGAGCGGTTAAAGTCAAGGTCCAAAACAAAAAAAAAAGAGTGTGCTTAAGAACCCTGGATACCTCTAATTGGGGACTTTAGCAAAGCTGAATCACAATCTGAAAAGGTTCACCCAATTATGTGTCTATGGCATTTATGTATCCGGTGATAATACTGGAAAACAAAGTGCTTAGGGCCACGGCCAAGACTCATAAAGTAGCTGTGTTCAAGAATCAACATACTGAACTAGGAGAATCAATAACACTACCTAAATTCTAAGTTCCTAAAGATGCCAATCATTCTGAACTTCAATAGATAAAGTGAGATGCCAAAACTATTCAAGAGGCAAAAAGCTGCTAGTCCCGCTCATCTGATTGGAGCTAAGCTTCATTGATATTTTGGAATTTATAGTATATTCTCTTCTTTTTATCCTATTTGATTTTCAGTTGCTTGGGGACAAGCAACAAATTAATTTTGGTGTTGTGATGAGCGGATAATTTATACGCTTCTTGCCATTGTTTTTACATAGTTTTTTCGTATGATTTAGTTAGTTTTTAGTATATTTTTATTAGTTTTTAAATAAAAATCACATTTCTGGAATTTACTATGAGTTTGTGTACTTTTTTGTGATTTTAGGTACTTTCTGGCTGAAATTGAGGGACTTGAGCAAAAATCAGATTCAGAGGTTGAAGAAGGACTGCAGATGCTGTTGGATTCTGACCTCCTTGCATTCAAAGTGGATTTTTTGGAGCTACCAGAGTCCAAATGGTGCGCTCTCAATTGCGTTGGAAAGTAGACATCCAGGGCTTTCCAGAAATATATAACAGTCCATACTTTGCTCGAGTTTAGATGACGCAAACTGGCGTTCAACGCCAGCTCTCTGCCCTATTCTGGAGTTAAACGCCAGAAACAGATTGCAAAGCAGAGTTAAACGCCAGAAACAGGTTACAAACTGGCGTTTATCTCCAAGGAAGACCTCTACATGTGAAAGCTTCAATGCTCAGCCCAAGCACACACCAGGATTTCTGCATCATTTACTCATTTATGTAACCCTAGTAACTAGTTTAGTATAAATAGAACTTTTTACTATCATGTTAAATAGGATCTTTTATCTTTGGATCATTTTGAGATCTCTAGACCTCCATGGAAGGCTGGCCACTCGGCCATGTCTACCCTATTTTCACTTATGTATTTTCAACGGTAGAGTTTCTACACACCATAGATTAAGGTGTGGAGCTCTGCTGTTCCTCATGAATTAATGCAAAGTACTATTGTTTTTCTATTCAATTCAAGCCTATTTCTTCTCTAAGATATTCATTCGCACACAAGAACATGATGAATGTGATGATTATGTGATGCTCATCATCATTCTCACTTATGAACGCGTGCCTAACAAACACTTCTGTTCTACATGCAAACAAGCTTGAATGCATATCTCTTAGCCTTCTGATCTACGATCAGAGTCTTCGTGGTATAGGCTAGAATTATTGGCGGCCATTCTTGAGATCTGGAAAGTGTAAACCTTGTCTGTGGTATTCCGAGTAGGATCTGGGAAGGGATGGCTGTGACGAGCTTCAAACTCGCGAGTGCTGGGCGTAGTGACAGACGCAAAAGGAATACTGAATCCTATTCCAGTATGATCGAGAACCGACAGATGATTAGCCATGCGGTGACAGCGCATCTTGGACCATTTTCACCGAGAGGATAGGAAGTAGCCATTGACAACGGTGATGCCCTACATAAAGCTTGCCATAGAAAGGAGTAAGAAGGGTTGAATGAAGGCGATAGGAAAGTAGAGAATCAGAGAACAAAGCATCTCTATACGCTTATCTGAAATTCTCACCAATGAATTACATAAGTATCTCTATCTTTATTTCATGTTTTATTTATCTTTTAATTATTAAAACTCTATGACCATTTGAATCCGCCTGACTGAGATTTACAAGGTGACCATAGCTTGCTTCAAGCCGACAATCTCTGTGGGATCGACCCTTACTCACGTAAGGTTTATTACTTGGACGACCCAGTGCACTTGCTGGTTAGTTGTGCGAAGTTGTGATAAAGAACTAAGATTATGAACGTGCGTATTAAGTTTTTAGCGCCGTTACCAAGGAATGAACGATCATGATTTCGTGCACCAAGGAGCGATCATAAAACGTTGTGGGTAGCCGCTAGAGTGTTATCTTCTTGGAGACTTGGACATTCGTCCGTGTAGTGGGAGTAGCATGAGCAAATGCCACAAACTTTTTGGGGGACCAATTGTTGACATTGTTGGTTTTGAGGAGGTAGTGGTTGTTGGGATGAAGGTTGTTGTTGATTCACTTGGAGTTTCTTTAGAAGGCTTGTTATCTCACACAAGGTCTTAGTAAGGGTAGCGGTCACACCACTAGAAGAAACTTCATTCACGGCCTTTGGACGGTTGACTCTCTGTCTAGCATGTTGAGTGGACTCGGCCAAGTCGGTAATGAGTTGCCATGCCTCCTCCGCTATTCTATACTTTGACAAAGAACTGTTGCTTGAAGCATCCAACAAATTTTTATCTTGCTCCATCATGCCTTGGCACACATAGCTAAGCAAGACTTGAGTGTCAATCATGTGGTTGGGACATGAATCAAGGAGTTTACGAAACCGTTCCCAATATTCATATAAGGTTTCCATCTCGCCTTGTACAATACATGAGATCTCCTTGCTTAGCTTGTCCGTCATTTTCACGGGCATGAATTTATCAAGGAATTCTCTTCTAAGCAAGTCCCAATCGGATACAACATCACTAGGTAAGGTATAGAACCACTCCTTGGCTCTTCCCTCAAGAGAGAAAGGGAAAGTAAACAACCATATAGCCACTTCATCGGATCCTACCCGCCTAGTAGTCGACCATACACCATGAAAGTTGATGAGCGGATAATTTATATGCTTTTTGGCATTGTTTTTAGTATGTTTTTAGCATGTTTTAGTTAGTTTTTATTATATTTTTATTATTTTTTATTTAAAATTCACTTTTCTGGACTTTACTATGATTTTGTGTGTTTTTCTGTGATTTCAGGTATTTTCTGGCTGAAATTGAGGGACCTGAGCAAAAATCTGATTCAGAGGCTGAAAAAGGACTGCAGATGCTGTTGGACTCTGACCTCCCTGCACTCGAAGTGGATTTTCTGGAGCTACAGAAGCCCAATTGGTGCACTCTCAATTGCGTTGGAAAGTCGACATCCTGGGCTTTCCAGCAATGTATAATAGTCCATACTTTGTCTGAGATTTGATGGCCCAAACCGGCGTTCAAAGTCAGCTCAAGAATTCCGAGCGTTAAACGCCGGAACTGGCACCAAAGTGGGAGTTAAACGCCCAAACTGGCACAAAAGCTGGCGTTTAACTCCAGGAAAAGTCTCTACACGAAAATGCTTCAATGCTCAGCCCAAGCACACACCAAGTGGGCCCAGAAGTGGATATTTACGTCATTTACTCATTTTTTGTAAACCCTAAGCTACTAGTTCTCTATAAATAGGACCTCTTGCTATTACACACACACAGACACCTTTCATATACTTTCATAGTTCTTTTCACGTTTTGTGGCTAGCCTCCTGGCCATGCCTAGACCATGTTCTTATGTATTTTCAACGGTGGAGTCTCTACACACCATAGATTAAGGTGTGGAGCTCCGCTGTACCTCGAGTATTAATGCAATTACTATTGTTCTTCTATTCAATTCAGCTTGTTCTTGTTCTAAGATATCACTTGTTCTTCAACTTGATGAATGTGATGATCCATGACACTCATCATCATTCTCACCTATGAACGTGTGCCTGACAACCACCTCCGTTCTACCTTCGATTGAGTGTTTATCTCTTGGATTCCTTAATCAGAATCTTCGTGGTATAAGCTAGAATTGATGGCGGCATTCTTGAGAATCCGGAAGGTCTAAACCTTGTCTATGGTATTCTGAGTAGGATTCAAGGATTGAATGACTGTGACGAGCTTCAAACTCGTGATTGTAGGGCGTTAGTGACAGACGCAAAAGAATCACTGGATTCTATTCTGACATGATCGAGAACCGACAGATGAATAGCCGTGCCGTGACAGGGTGCGTTGAACATTTTCACTGAGAGGACGAGATTGTAGCCACTGACAACGGTGATGCCCAACATACAGCTTGCCATGGAAAGGAGTAAGAAGGATTGGATGAAGACAGTAGGAAAGCAGAGAGACGGAAGGGACAAAGCATCTTCATACGCTTATCTGAAATTCTCACCAATGAATTACATAAGTATCTCTATCTTTATTTTATGTTTTATTTATCTTTTAATCATTCATCCTCCATAACCATTTGAATCCGCCTGACTGAGATTTACAAGATGACCATAGCTTGCTTCATACCAACAATCTCCGTGGGATCGACAATTACTCACGTAAGGTTTATTACTTGGATGACCCAGTGCATTTGCTGGTTAGTTAAGCGAAGTTGTGATAAAGAGTTGAGATTACAATTGAGCGTACCATGTTGATGGCGTCATTGATGATCATAATTTCGTGCACCAAGTTTTTGGCGCCGTTGCCGGGGATTGTTCGAGTTTGGACAACTGACGGTTCATCTTCTCTTTATTTTCTTTTTCATATATGTTTCAAAAGTCACAAAAAAAATGTATAAAACCATAAAAAACCAAAAATAATTTCTGAGTCTAGTATTAATTTTTAAGTTTGGTGTCAATTGCATGTTTCTGTTCTTCTTGCATTTTTCAAATTCATGCATGTTCTTCATTGATCTTCAAGTTGTTCTTGATGACTTCATTGCTTTGATCTTCAAATTCTCTTGTTTTGTATGTTTTGTTGTTTCTCATATGCATTCTCAATTTGTTAGTGTCTCTTATATGAAAATTTTTAAGCTTGGTGTCCTGCATGCATTGTTTATTTGATCTTAGTTGCATTTTTATTGTTTCTCATCATCAAAAAAATTCAAAAATATTCTTAAAACTATGTCTTTTCAAGTCAATAACACAGAGAATTGAAGATTCAGAACAGTCAGCAGAGGAATCAAACAGAAAAAGCTGGGCATTCAAAACGCCTAGTGAAGAAGGAAAACTGGCGTTTAAATGCCAGCCAGGGTACCTAGCTGGGCGTTTAACGCCCAAAAGGGTAGCATTTTGGGTGTTAAACGCCAGAATGGATACCATTCTGGGCGTTTAACGCCAGGATGACACAAGAGGGAAGATTTTGTTTTTAATGCACATTTTTTTAGGTCTTCAAAATTTTTCAAAATCAAATCTTTTTCAAATCATATCTTTTCAATCATATATTTTCAAAATCAATTTCTTTCCATTTTCAAAAAAATAATTGATAACAATTAATGATTTGATTCAAGAATTTCAAGTATGTTGCCTTTTCTGTTGAGAAAGGTTTAATGTTTGAATCATATCTTTTCTTGTTAGCCAAGTAATTAATTTTAAAAATCAAATCTTTTTAAAATTGTTTTTCAATCATATCTTTTTAAAACCATAACTTTTCAATCATATCTTCTTAATCACATCTTTTTCAAAATTTAATTTTCAATCATATCTTTTTGAATTATAAATTCAAAATATTTTTCAAAAAAATCACTTTATTTCTTTCCCAACTTCAAATTTTGAAAATCATTCATCAAGTTTTCAAAATTTTCTTTTAATTATTTCAAAATCTTTTTAATTTATTTTCGAAAATTCTTCCCCTCTTCTCACATCCTTCTATTTAAGGACTAACACTCCTCCATTATCAATAATTCGAATTTTATCTCTCTTGATAAGTTCGAATTCTTCTACCTCCTCCTTCTATTCTTCTTTTCCTCTGACACCTCAAGGAATCTCTATACTGTGACATAGAGGATTCCATATTTTCTTGCTCTATTTTCTTTCATATGAGCAGGAGCAAAGACAAAGGCATTCTTGTTGAGGCTGATCCTGAACCTGAAAGGACCTTAAAGCGAAAGCTAAGAGAAGCTAAGGCACAACTCTTTGTAGAGGACCTAACAGAAATCTTCAAACTAGAAGAAGACATGGCAGCCGAAAACAATCAACAATGCCAACAATGCAAGGAAGGTGCTTGGTGACTTTACTACACCTACTCCTGATTTCTATGGGAGAAGCATCTCAATCCCTGCCATTGGAGCAAACAACTTTGAGCTTAAGCCTCAATTAGTTTCTCTAATGCAACAAAATTGCAAGTTTCATGGACTTCCATTAGAAGATCCTCATCAGTTTTTAGCTGAATTCTTGCAAATCTGTGACACTGTCAAGACCAATGGGGTTGACCTTGAAGTCTATAGACTTATGCTATTCCCTTTTGCTGTGAGAGATAGAGCTAGGACATGGTTGGACTCACAACCTAAAGAAATCCTGAACTCTTGGGAAAAGCTAGTCAATGCCTTCTTGGCAAAGTTCTTTCCACCTCAAAAATTGAGTAAGCTTAGAGTGGAAGTCCAAACCTTCAGACAGAAGGAAAGTGAATCCCTCTATGAAGCTTGGGAAAGATACAAACAACTGATCAGAAAAGTGTCCTTCTGACATGCTTTCTGAATGGAGCATCATAGGTATCTTCTATGATGGTCTGTCTGAACTGTCCAAGATGTCATTGGACAGCTCTGCTGGAGGATCTCTTCATCTGAAGAAGATGCCTGCAGAAGCTCAAGAACTCATTGAAATGGTTGCAAATAACCAATTCATGTACACTTCTGAAAGGAATCCTGTGAATAATGGGACAATCAGAAGAAAGGAGTTCTTGAGATTGATACTCTGAATGCCATATTGCCTTAGAACAAGATATTGACTCAGCAAGTCAATATGATTTCTCAAAGTCTGTCTGGAATACAAGCTGCACCGGGCAGTACTAAGGACGCTTCATCTGAAGAAGAAGCTTATGATCCTGAGAACCCTTCAATGGAAGAGGTGAATTACATGGGTGAACCCTATGGAAACACCTATAATCCTTCATGGAGAAATCATCCTAATCTCTCATGGAAGGATTAACAGAGGCCTCAACAAGGCTTCAATAACAATAATGGTGGAAGAAACAGGTTTAGCAATGGCAAACCTTTTCCATCATCTTCTCAGCAGCAGACAGAGAATTCTAAGCAGAGCCACTCTGACTTAGCAACCATGGTCTCTGATCTAATTAAAACCACTCAGAGTTTCATGACTGAAACAAGGTCCTCCATTAGAAATTTGGAGGCACAAGTGGGTCAGCTGAGCAAGAAAGTTACTGAACTCCCTCCTAGTACTCTTCCAAGCAATACAGAAGAGAACCCAAAAGGAGAGTGCAAGGCCATAAACACAATCAACATGGCCGAATTTGGAGAGGAGGAAGAGGCAGTGATCGCCACTGAGGAAGACCTCAATGGACGTCCACTGGCCTCCAATGAGTTCCCTAATAAGGAACCATGGGAATCTGAGGCTCATAATGAGACCATATAGATTCCATTGGATTTACTTCTGCCATTCATGAGCTCTGATGAGTATTCTTCCTCTGAAAAGGATGAAGATGTTACTGAAGAGCAAGTTGCTAAGTACCTTGGAGCAATCATGAAACTAAATACCAAGTTATTTGGTAATGAGACTTGGAGAAGTGCATGGATAAATCCCTCATCCTTGGCAGAACCTTCCTAGCCACAGCAAAGGCTGTGATTGATGTTGACAGAGGAGAATTGATCATTCAAGTGAATGAAGACTCCCTTGTGTTTAAGGCTCAAGGATATCCCTCTGTAAACATGGAGAGGAAGCATGAAGAGCTTCTCTCAAAATAGAGTCAAACAGAGCCCCCACAGTCAAACTCTAAGTTTGGTGTTGGGAGGCCACAACCAAGCTCTAAGTTTGGTGTTGAACCCCCACATTCAAACTCTAAGTTTGGTGTTGGGAGGTTCCAACATTGCTCTGAACATCTGTGAGGCTCCATGAGAGCCCACTGTCAAGCTACTGACATTAAAGAAGCACTTGTTGGGAGGCAACCCAATGTTATATCTATCTATTTTCCATTGTTATTTTATGTTTTCTGTAGGTTGATGATCATGTGAAGTCACAAAAATAATTGAAAAAGCAAAAACAGCATGAAAAACAGAGAAAAAAACAGCACACCCTGGAGGAAAAGCTTGCTGGCGTTTAAATGCCAGTAAGGGCAGCAAATGGGCGTTTAACGCCCAGTATGGCACCATTCTAGGCGTTTAACGCTAGAAAGGGGCACCAGACTGGCGTTTAATGCCAGGAATGGGCAAGGAGCTGGTGTTAAATGCCAGAAAAGGGCAGCAGCCCGGCGTTTAACGCCAGAATTGGCAAAAAGGGCATTTTTGCACGCCACTCGGTGCAAGGATGAGCTATCCTTGACACCTCAGGATCTGTGGACCCCACAGGATCCCCACCTACCCCACCACTCTCTCTCTTCTTTACCCATTCACCAATCACCTCAATACATCTTCCCCAAAAAAACCCCTCACCTATCAAATCCCACCATTCTCTTCACCACTCACATCCATCCTTCATAAAACCCCACCTACCTCACCATCCAAATTCAAACCACTTTTCCTCCCAAACCCATCCATACTAGCCGAACCCTACACCCCTCTCAACTCCTATATAAATCCATCTTCACTTCTTCATTTTCACACAACCTCAACACCATTTCTCCCCCTTGGCCGAACCACAAAGCCTCCTCCATCTCCTCCATTTTTCTTCTTCTTCTGCTCTTTTCTTTCTTCTTTTGCTCGAGGACGAGCAAACCTTCTAAGTTTGGTGTGGTAAAATCATTTGCTTTTTGTTTTTCCATAACTATTTATGGCACCTAAGGCCGGAGAAACCTCTAGAAAGAGGAAAGGGAAGGCAAAAGCTTCCACCTCCGAGTCATGGGAGATGGAGAGATTCCTCTCAAGGGTGCATCAAGACCACTTCTATGAAGTTGTGGCCAAGAAGAAAGTGATCCCTGAGGTCCCTTTCAAAAGGGAAGCCGGTTCAACTAAAAAGGCATGACCTCAAGCCCATCACTAAGAAAAGGATGGAGAAAACAAGAGAACCTCATCAAGAGCATGAGGAAATTCCTCATCATGAAATCCCTGAGATACCTCAAGGGATACATCTTCCTCCACAAAACTATTGGGAGCAAATCAACACCTCCCTAGGAGAATTGAGTTCCAACATAGGACAACTAAGGGTGGAGCACCAAGAGCATTCCATCCTCCTCCATGAAATAAGAGAAGACCAAAGAACCATGAAAGAGGAGCAACAAAGGCAAGAAAGAGACATTGAGGAGCTCAAGCACTCCATAAGATCTTCAAGAGGAAGAACAAGCCGTTATCACTAAGGTGGACCCGTTCTTTAACTTCCTTGTTCTTTATTTTCTTGTTTTTCGAAAATTGTGCTTTATGTCTATTTATGTTTGTGTCTTTATTACACGATCATTAGTGTCTAAGTGTCTATGCCTTAAAGCTATGAAAATGAATACATCACCTTTCTTAAATGAAAAATGTTTTTAATTGAAAAAGAAAAAAGAAGTACATGAATTTTGAATTTTAAAATAGTTTAATTATTTTGATGTGGTGGCAATGCTATTGTTTTTCTGAATGAATGCTTGAACAGTGCATATTTTTTAATTTGATTGTTTATGAATGTTAAAATTGTTGGCTTTTGAAAGAATGATGGGAAAAGGAGAAATGTTATCTGATGATCTGAAAAATCATAAAATTGATTCTTGAAGCAAGAAAAAGCAATGAAAAGCTTGCAGAAAAAAAAAGCAAGCAGAAAAAGCCAATACCCCTTTAAACCAAAAGGCAAGGGTGATAAAAAGGATCCAAGGCTTTGAGCATCAGTGGATAGGAGGGCCCACAGGAATAAAATTCTGGCCTAAGCGGCTAAACCAAGCTGTCCCTAACCATGTGCTTGTGGCGTGAAGGTGTCAAGTGAAAACTTGAGACTGAGCGATTAAAGTCGAGGTCAAAAGCAAAAAGAAAAGTGTGCTTAAGAACCCTGGACACCTCTAATTGAGGACTCTAGCAAAGCTGAGTCACAATCTGAAAAGGTTCACCCAGTTATGTGTCTGTGGCATTTATGTATCCGATGGTAATACTGGAAAACAAAGTGCTTAGGGCCACGGCTAAGACTCATAAAGTAGCTGTGTTCAAGAATCAACATACTTAACTAGGAGAGTCAGTAACACTATCTGGATTCTGAGTTCCTATAGATGCCAATCATTCTAAACTTCAAAGGATAAAGTGAGATGCCAAAACTATTCAGAAGCAAAAAGCTAAAGGCCCCGCTCATCTAATTAATACTGATCTTCATAGATGTTTTTGGAATTCATTGTATTTTCTCTTCTTTTTATCCTATGTTATTTTCAGTTGCTTGGGGACAAGCAACAATTTAAGTTTGGTGTTGTGATGAGCGGATAATTTATACGCTTTTTGGCATTGTTTTTAGTATGTTTTTAGCATGTTTTAGTTAGTTTTTATTATATTTTTATTAGTTTTTATTTAAAATTCACTTTTCTGGACTTTACTATGAGTTTGTGTGTTTTTCTGTGATTTCAGGTATTTTCTGGCTGAAATTGAGGGACCTGAGCAAAAATCTGATTCAGAGGCTGAAAAAGGACTGCAGATGCTGTTGGATTCTGACCTCCCTGCACTCGAAGTGGATTTTCTGGAGCTACAGAAGCCCAATTGGCGCGCTCTCAATTGCGTTGGGAAGTAGACATCCTAGGCTTTTCAGAAATGTCTAATAATCCATACTTTGCCCGAGATTTGATGGCCCAAACCGGCTTTCAAAGTCAGCTCAAGAATTCCCAGCGTTAAACGCCGGAACTGGCACCAAAGTGGGAGTTAAATGCCCAAACTGGCACAAAAGCTGGCGTTTAACTCCAGGAAAAGTCTCTACACGAAAATGCTTCAATGCTCAGCCCAAGCACACACCAAGTTGGCCTGAAAGTGGATATTTACGTCATTTACTCATTTTTTGTAAACCCTAAGCTACTAGTTCTCTATAAATAGGACCTTTTGCTATTACACACACACAAACACCTTTCATATACTTTCATAGTTCTTTTCACGTTTTGGGGCTGGCCTCATGGCCATGCCTAGACCATGTTCTTATGTATTTTCAACGGTGGAGTCTCTACACACCATAGATTAAGGTGTGGAGCTCTGCTGTACCTCGAGTATTAATGCAATTATTATTGTTCTTCTATTCAATTCAGCTTGTTCTTGTTCTAAGATATCACTTGTTCTTCAACTTGATGAATGTGATGATCCGTGACACTCATCATTATTCTCACCTATGAACGTGTGCCTGACAACCACCTCCGTTCTACCTTCGATTGAGTGTTTATCTCTTGGATTCCTTAATCAGAATCTTCGTGGTATAAGCTAGAATTGATGGCGGCATTCTTGAGAATCCGGAAGGTCTAAACCTTGTATGTGGTATTCTGAGTAGTCCATAACCATTTGAATCCGCCTGACTTAGATTTACAAGATGACCATAGCTTGCTTCATACCAACAATCTCCGTGGGATCGACCCTTACTCACGTAAGGTTTATTACTTGGACGACCCAGTGCACTTGCTGGTTAGTTGTGCGAAGGTGTGATAAAGAGTTGAGATTACAATTGAGCGTACCATGTTGATGGCGCCATTGATGATCACAATTTCGCCATACCAAAAGTCCTTGAGGTGTCTAATTGGATCTTGTGCGGGAAGACCATGGAACTTTGGTAAGAGATTGATGAGAGCGGTCCTGAGTTCAGAGTTTGCATTCAAGTTGGGATGAAACACATGTAGAGGTTGGAGAACAAAATCTGGTGCACCCCTTTCCTTGAGAGTAACTCTCCTTGGAGCAGCCATGTTGTCAAAACCTAGATCAAAAGAAGAACTATTAGTAGTATCAACGGAAGAGTAATTAGTACCTTCGTTGGATGACGATGATATGTTTGGTGAATTAGTAAAAACTTTTTCACCTTCCTCAAAGACTAACCGCCTCCGAGCTTGCCAAATATGAAGCAAAGTTCTCTCAATTTCCGAATCAAGTGGTGCTAAGCTCGGATTTGGTAGTGAACGCGTCATACAATGAAGGAGATAAAAAGCTCATGACATCAATTGGTATCTAAGCAAAGTCTAATCCTATGTAACAATCAAACAAACAATCAATCAAGAGAGAAATGCAAATATTCACATATTAACATATTCACACTAACCAATAGAATGGCACACATAAGCAATTCCCCCGCAACGGCGCCATTTTGATGAACGGAAATATTCTTATGCCGGTTAGAGACTAGTAATGAATCCGATCGTGAGTATAGTCTAACCAACACGCGAATACCGCATCAAACAATCCTAAAATCTACGACCGAGAGTATTAATCCCAGGTCGTTCTCCCTAGAAATTGCTTTAGAATGTACATCATTGATTAGGAAAACTTTTATGGTTTTGAGAGTTGGTGCAAGAATTCAAGCTAGCAAAGCAAACAACAATTAATTGAGATAAAAGCCTTGGCTAAGGGTAAGCGTTGGAAGTTCCATCATTATAGTTTTCCTCAATTATGATAAGAGTTGATTATTACTTCACTTAGTTAACCCCCTAACAATGGAGGAAAGTAAAGTGAGAGTAACTAACTTGAGTCACAAGTCCTAGCCTCACCCTAGGGAAGTCTAGCTTTAGTGCACTCCAAGTCAATTAGCAACTTCTTAATTCATAATCTACAATTGATATCCGCTATTCAAGTGTCTCCAATAACCCAACCCCTAAGCCAAGTAAGAGAATTCTACTCCATAGCTAGGGTTGTCATTATCACAAACAATTGGTAGGTAATCATAGAAAACATGATGTAATTGAGAGAAGAGAATTGAATTAAAGCTATCTAATCTAAACAATCATCAATCAATCAAACAATTGAATGAAACCTCAATTCATTAATCCAAATTCAAAGTAACAAAGTCAACCAAATCTAGATCTAAGAAATTGAATCAAAAGAGCATCAATTAAGAGTAGAAGAAGAGTAGATCTACAACTTGTACCAAAACAAAAGTGAATTAGCAATGGATCTCACCAAGAAATCAAAGGAACTTGCAATGGAGGAAGTGAAAACCTAGAGGGAAGTTGGAGTTTCTCTCTCTAAAAACAAAATGTAACTAACTTCCTAAAATATCTAGAATTATGACTAAATTGTCCCAACACTCCTAATCCTTGGTCTTTTTAAGCTTTTCCCTCCAAAATCTGCTCCAAAACAGGGCCTGGGAACCCCTTGAAATCGCTGGGCACGTGTTCCATTTAAAAAAATCATGTGCGTACATCGACGCTTACGCGCACTGCACACGTACGCGTCCCTGGGGTCTTCTGCGATCTGCGCGCAGGCGTAAGGTGCGCATGAGCGTCATAAGGGGTATGGTCCAGCCATATAGGTGCGCCGGCTCCTCGCTCGGCTCCACTGCGCTGGCTCTGGATGAGCACATCCACGCGTACGCGTATGGTGCGCATGCGCGTGCATGTCCAAACTCCAATTCTTTGATTTGTTCCATGCTCCTTCCATTCATGCATGCTTCCTTCATTCCTCTTAGCCATTTTTGCCCTATAACTTCTGAAATCACTTAACAAACGGATCAAGACATCTAATGGTAATAGAGGAAGATTACAATATCTCAATTTTGATGCAAAAGAATCATATTTTCATCTATGAGGTAAAATGGGAAAGAGACACAAAATCATGCAATTTTATATGGATAAGTGTGGAAGATCATTGATAAAACCCTTAGATTCTATGCATGATAAACCCTAAAAACGGGGTTTATCAACAGCCTGCCATAGAATAAACCTTTCATGGTTGAAGAAGACAGTAAGACCGGATTAATCCAGAAGAACAAAGCATCTCCAAGCCTTAACCACCTTCTTATCATTGCAAATAGGTCAACCTAGTTTAGATCTCTTTATTCTCTTTTATGCATTTGAACAAATCCAACAACTCTTCTATCCGCCTGACTAAGATCTACAAGATAACCATAGCTTGCTTCAAACTACAATCCTCGTGGGATCGACCCTGACTCGCTCAGGTATTACTTAGATGACCCAGTGCAATTGCTGGTTCAGTTATACGAAGTGTGGGAATTCGTGCACTAAGCTTTTGGCGCCGTTGCCGAGGATTGTTCGAGTTTGGACAACTGACAGATTATCTTGTTGGTTAGATTAGGTATTGTTTTTAATTTTGGTTGAGTCTTTTATTCTCTTCTTTTTTTTTCGGAAAAAATTCAAAAAAAAATTTCAAAAACCTTTTCTTTTCTTTATTTAATCTTTATTTTTGGTTTGAGTCTTTTATTTGTGTTCTTGGTTGAATTTTTGAATTTCTTTGAGTCTTTCTAAAAATTTTCAAAATTTGTGTCTTTTGTTTGAGTCTTGTGTCAATCTTTAAGTTTGGTGTCTTCTTGAGTCTTTTCTTTATAATCTTCGAAAATTGTGTCTTTGGTTTTCAAAATTTTTAAATTTGGTATCTTTTGCATGTTCTTGTTTTCATTGAATTCTTTGAGTTTTGTTCTTGGTGTTCTTCTTGATCTTCAAAGTTTTCTTATTTTTCTTTTTGTTTTGATCTTAAAATTTTTTTAGTTTGGTGTCTCTTTGTGTTTTTCTTTGCAATTTTAAAAAATTTAGTGTCTTAGATCTAAAAATTTTAAGTTTGGTGTCTTTTTGTTGTTTTTCTCCCTCTTCATTAAATTCAAAAAAATATCTTTTCTATCTTCATTTTAAAAACTATTTTCAAAAATTCAAACATATTTTTCAAATTTTAATTTCAAAATCATTATTTTATCTTATCTTAGTTTTAAATTTTAAAATTCAAATCTTTTCAAAATTAAATTTCAAAAATCATATCTTTTCAAATATTTATCTTATCTTGTTTCAAAATTCAAAATTTAAAATTTAAAAATTTAAAATTCAAATTTTCAAAATCTTATATTATCTTATTTCAAATTTCAGAAACAAATCTTTTTCAAAAATTAAATTTCAAATCTTATCTTTTTCAAAATCTTTTTCAAATCTTTTCAAATTCTCAAATCATCTTTTCTAATTTCAAATTTTAAAATCAAATCTTTTTCAAATCTTTCAATTTCTTATCTTATCTTTTCTAATTTTAAATTTTAAATTCAAATCTTTTCTAATCTTCTATCTTATCTTGTTTTAAAATCTTTTCTTAATTAGTTACTTATTTCTCTTTCTTCTTTTTCAAAAATTCATCAATTAATTTTCAATTCATTTTTTAATTGTTAGCTTTTACTTTTTAATTTAATTAATAAATAAAATAAAAAAATATTTTAACTCTTGTTTCTCTTTTTACTTTTGATTTTTGAAATTCCTCATCTTTTTATTCGAATTCTTCTTCTCCTTCTTCTATCTTCATTCTTCTTTCTCTCCTTCTTCACATCTCACTGGGAGTTCTCTGCCCTCTGGCATAGAAGCTTCTTTTCTTGGTGTATCGGTGGTTTCTTGTTTATGACTAGGAACAGGAATAAAGAGCCTCTCTTTAATCTTGATCCTGAACCTGAGAGGACTTTAAGGAGGAGCTTACAACAAGTTAAAGCCCAACACTCCGGAAGAAACCTCTCAGAAAATTTTGAACAGGAAGCAGACAACATGGTAGCCAAACCTAATCATGAAGGAGAAGCAAGAAATGTTCTTGGTGCTTACACTAAGCCAACCTTTGACTTCTATGGCAGAAGTATCTCTATAAATGCCATTGGAGTTAACAACTTTGAGCTGAAACCTCAACTGGTGACCTTAGTTCAACAGAACTGCCAGTACCATGGACTTCCACAGGAAGATCCAAACAAATTCTTATCTAACTTCTTGCAGATATGTGATACAGTCAAGACCAATGGAGTGAGTCCTGAGGTCTATAAACTTACGCTCTTTCTTTTTGCTGTAAGAGACAGAGCTAGATTGTGGTTAGATTCTCAACCTAAAGAGAGTCTTGACACATGGGAGAAGGTAGTCAATGCATTCTTGACCAAGTTCTTACCACCTCAAAAGTTGAGCAGTCTTAGGGTGGAAGTTCAAACCTTCAAACAAAAAGTAGGTGAATCCCTCTATGAAGCTTAGGAGAGGTACAAGCAACTTATCAGAAGATGTCCTCCCAACATGATCTCAGACTGGACCACATTAGACATCTTCTATGATGGCCTTTCTAAGATATCCAAGATGTCACTAGAGAACTCTACTGGTGGATCATTCTACTAGAAGAAAATGCCTGAAGAAGCAAGAGAACTCATTGACATGGTTGCAAACAACCAATTTATATACACTTCTGAAAGAAACCCTGTAAGTAATGGGGTACTTCAGAACAAGATCTTGACCCAGCAAGTCAATATTATCTCTCAGCATTTGACTGGAATGCAAGCTGCAGCTGGTAGCACTCAAGAAGCTTCTTCTAAAGTAGAAGCTTATGATCCTGACCAACCCAACGTGGAAGAGGTGAATTACACGGGAGAACCCTATGGAGACACCTACAATCCCTTATGGAGGAATCATCCTAACCTTTCATGGACGGATCAACAGAAGCCTCAGCAATGCTTTAACAAAAATTAAGGTGGAAGGAACCATAATAGGTTCAACAACAAACCACTATTCCCATATTCTCAAGGGAATATGGAGACTCCTAAGTAGAGCTTTTCTGACTTAGTCACTATAGTCTCCAACCTCTTTAAGACCACTCATAGTTTCATTATTGAAACAAGAGCCTCCATCAGAAATTTGGAGGTACAAGTTGGTTAGCTGAGCAAGAGGATCCCTAAGACTTATCCTGACACTCTTCCTAGTAACATTGAAGTGAACCCAAGAGAAGAGTGCAAGGCCATCACCACAGAGGCTGAGGCCAAATCTAAAGAGACTGAGAAGGCATTGAACACCAGTGAGGAAGAACTCACTGGGCATTCAATGCCCAAAATGGCTAAGAGCCTGCCGCTGAACGCCTTCCTCATTGGGCGTTCAACGCCCATTCTGGGACCAGAGCTAGCGCTGAACGCCAGTAAAGAAGCCTTCACTAGGCATTGAACGCCCAAACAGACAGGTAAGCTGGCGTTGAACGCCAGCAATGACACCCCTACTGGGCGTTCAATGCCCAAAAAAGTAAGGAAACTGGCGTTTAACGCCAGTAAAGGCACACATGATGGGCGTTCAACACTCAAAGAGCCACCAGAGCTGGTGTTGAATGCGAGTAATGGCACACCTCCCAATTGTTCCTTACCTACTGAAGTTATCCACATCCAAGAACTAAAGGAAGCCAAGGCTCATGTAGACACCATAGAGGTTCCTTTGCAAGCACTCTTACAGTGCATAAGTTTTGATGAATACTCATCCTCTGATGTGGATGAGGACACTAGGGAAGAGCAAGTTGCTCGGTCCTAGGAGCTCTCATGAAGCTGAATGCCAAGTTATTTGGTACAAAGCCTTTGGAGGAAGAACCTCCGCTGATTACCAAGGAGCTAAATAATTTGGTTCTGCAAAAGCTGCCTCAGAAGCTTCCGGATCCCGGACGATTCCTAATTGCTTGCACCATAGGCACCATGACCTTTGAGAAGGCTCTGTGTAACCTAGGGTCAAGCATAAACCTCATGCCACTCTCTGTAATGGATAAGCTGGGAATCTTTGAGTTATGAGCTACAAACATCTCATTAGAGATGGGAGACAAGTCAATGAAGAAGCCATATGGCTTAGTAAAGGATGTCTTGGTGAAGGTTGAAGACCACTACATCCCTGCAAACTTAATAGTCTTGGATACTGGGGAAGAAGAGGATGACTCTGTCATCCTTGGAAGACCTTTCCTAACCATTGCCAATGCTATCATTGATGTAGCTAAGGGAGAACTGACTCTACTACTAGGGGAAGATCACATCTTATTCAAGATGCCTCATCTCAACTCTCCCTCTGAAAAAAGAGAGATAACTGTGTAACACTTAGTGTTCCAACCACCTCTTTCAGTGCAGAGCTATATTAAGCCCCCAAATATCAATTCTAAGTTTCGTGTTGGGCAGCCATTTACAAGCATTGAGAACAAAGGTACTGGAAAGAAAGTACCAAAAGGCAAGAGGGACAAGAAAGTCCCCACTGAAGGCCTCCCACCTGGCATGAGAGTTGTCTTCACCAAGAAACCAGTCATACCACAAAAAGTGAGTCGTGTCCTGTCTCTAAAGCATGTGGAGCTCATTCATGAGAAGACGGGTAGAAAGTTCACTATAAAGGGCGAAATTCTGAGCTCATACTCACCTCCGTAAGGAGCTAACCGTCAAGTTAATGACGTTAAAGAAGCGCTTGTTAGGAGGCAACCCAACCCTAATTAGTTATTTTTATTTCTTTTAATTTCTTTTTCTTTGAGTTATTTCTTTAGGTTCATGATCATATACAACAGTCAGAACAGAGACAGAAATGTTCAGCAGTAAAAACAGAACACTCTGGATGGAGTGTTGCTAGCATTGAACGCCAGCCAGGGAGCAAGCCTTGGGCATTCAAACGCCAATGCAGAGGGCAAGGAATCTGAATTCCGTAGTCTCTCAGGACCAGTAGGTCCCACACTCTACCTAAACCACTTATTCTCTCTTCTTTTCCATACACTCTTCCCTATAAACCCTAGCGCACCCCTATAAATTCCCCTCATTCTAACCCTTCATACATACACCATTCATACACATAAAATTCCCCTTGGCCGAAATCACTCTCTCCCTCCATCACCATATTTTTTCTTCTTCTTCTACTCCATTCATCTCTTTTCTGTATTTTTGCTCGAGGACAAGCAAAGCTTTTAAGTTTGGTGTGGGAAAAGCGTTGCTTTTTGCTTTTCATTACCACTTGTAGCACCCAAGGTTGGAGAATCCTCTAGAAAGAGGAAAGGATAGGCCATAGCCACCACCTCTAAATCTTGGGAGATGGAGAGATTTATCACTAAAGCCCACCAAGACCACTTCTATGAGTGTCTAGAAATCCGAAGAGAGATCCAGAGAAGAGGTTGGAAAGTCCTAACCAATCCCATCCAAGAGGTTAGGATCTTAATAGTGCAAGAGTTCTATGCTAATGCATGGGTCACAAAAAACCATGACATTAGTCTGAACCCAAATCCTAAGAATTGGAGCACCATGGTCCGAGGAAGAATCTTGGACTTCAGTCCAAAAAGTGTGAGGTTGGCGTTCAACTTGCCTTTGATGTAAGGAGACCCGCATCCTTACACTAGAAGGGTCAGCTTTGATCAAAGACTGGATTAAGTGCTCTCAGACATCTGTGTGGAAGGAGCATAGTGGAAAAGGGATTCTCAAGGCAAGCCTATTCAATTGAGAAGGCCTGACCTGAAGCCCATAGCTAGAGGATGGTTTGAATTCATCCAACGCTTTATCATCCCCACTAGCAACCAGTGCAAAGTGACCATATACCGAGCCATCATGATCCATTGCATCATGCTCAGAGAGGAGGTAGAATTACATGAGGTGATACCTCAAGAATTGTAAAAAGTGGCGAACAAACCCTCCACCAAGGCAAGGTTAGCTTTCCCTCATCTTATATGTCACCTATGCAATTTAGTTGGAATTGTCATAGATGGTGACATTCCTATTAAGGAGGACAAGCCCATTACTATGGAGCACACTAGAGAGCCAACACATGAACCTTAATATGAGCATGTGGAGCCACCTCAACATGAGATCCCTGAGATGCCTTAAGGGATGTATTTTCCTCCTTAAAGCTATTGGGATCGATGGCACACTTCTCTTGGAGAACTAAGCACTAACATGGATTAGTTGAGGATGGAACATCAGGAACATTCCACAAGCCTCCATCAAATAAGAGAAGATCAAAAAGCCATGAGGGAAGAACAAAGAGTTATGAGGGAAGAACAACAAAGACAAGGGCATGACATTGAAGAGATCAAACACTACATTGGATCCTCAAGGAGGAGTACCAGTCGCCACCATTAAGGTGGATTCGTTCTCTTAATCCCCTTTCTATGTTATTTTTTTTGTTTTCTATTATGTTTTACTGTCTGTTCTCTTATTCGTATTGCATGATGATTTTCATTTATGTCTTAAAGTTATAAAATAATCCATATATATCTCACCAAACTTAAAAGAAAATTTTATTTGAAAAGAATTGAGAGATACATGAATTTTGAGTTTTATAATAAGAAAAGTCAATTATTTTGATGTGGTGGCACTACTTTTGTTTTCTGAATGTATGAATGAATAGTGCATATTTGAAATTGGAATTATGAATGTGGCTCTTGAAAGAATGATGAAAAAAGAGAAGTATTATTGGTAATATGAAAAATCCTAAAATTGATTATTGAAGCAAGAAAAAGCAGCAAAAAGAAAAAGAAAAAGCATGTTGCAAAAGAAAAAAAAAAAGATATATGTACATGCATGCAAAAAAAAAATACAAAGCATAAAAAGCCAATAACACTTTAAACCAAAAGTCAAGGGTAAAAGGATCCAAGGCTTTGAGCATCAATGGTTAGGAGGGCCTAAAGGAAACAAAACCCTGGCCTAAGCGGCTCAACCAAGCTGTCCCTAACCATGTGCTTGTGGTGTGAAGGTGTCAAGTGAAAAGCTTGAGACTGAGTAGTTAAAGTCGTGATCCAAAGCAAAAAGAGTGTTCTAGAGAAAGAAGCTTTCTCTTCTCTCTAGAATTAGGATTAGGGTTAGATTAGAATTTCTTAGATCTAGGCTATAATTCTTGTATTCATCTACTTTTCTTTTCAATTCCTTGTTGTTACATCTTGTTCTTTCATTCTCTTATTGTGATCTCCTTTAATTTGCATACCTTGTTGTAGATGCACTCTTGTTCCTTTTATTTTCTTTCAATACAATTTGAGGTAATTCATGTTAATTGTTCTTTCTTTGATTGTTGTTGTTAATTCTTTGCAATTAGTAGTTGTTAGATTTTATTCTTGTTGTCAATTTACTATGCTTTCCTTTTATGCCTTCCAAGTGTTTGACAAAATGCTTGGAAGGATGTTAGAGTAGAATGTTATGTTCTTGGCTTGGGAAGGTAACTTAGGAATTCTTGAGTTACTAATGTCCAAGAGATTGATAGTTGGTAGCCATTGACTCTAGCTCTCATTAATTCAATTAGTGAATAGCTAGGACTTATGGACTTGGATTGATATAGCTCATTTAACTTTCCTTTACTTGTTAGAGGATGATTTAATGGGATTGATCCTTGCAATTATCATGTTGTGGTTAGTGATAAGGATAGAGATCTTTGACCACCAAACCTTGCCAAAATCTTTTTATCATTTGAATTTCATTGCCATTTACTTTTCTTGTTTCTTACTCAAAACCCCAAAATATACATGTCCAAAACCAATAACAAGAACACTTCCCTGAAATTCCTTTGAGAGACGACCTGAGGTTTAAATACTTCGGTGATTAGTTTTATTAGGGGTTTGTACTTGTGACAATCAAATTTTTGTATGAAAGCATTATTGTTGGTTTAGAAACTATACTTAGAACGAGATCTTATTTGTGAAATTATTTACCATCAATAAATCGTTCATCAAAATGACCCCGTTGCCAGGAAATTGCAATGGTGTTATGTTATTGGTTATTGTATATATGTGAATATTGTGAATAGCTTGATTTTTGGATTGCTTGTTAGTTTTGCTAGTCTTTGCTTGCTAGCTTTTGTTTCTTATTTTCTCTTTTTCATCATGAATTCTCACTTTGATTATGAGTTTGGTTCTACCTATGTTGTAGGAAATGGAAGCTTCAAGGAGGATGTGTATCATGGATAGGATACTCAAAGGTGGGAGAAGCCATATGTATATGATCTATCCTCTTAGCAACAACCCCCACCGATGGACTATAAATAAGAGCCATTCCATGATGCATAGCAATCCAATGTCTATGGTAAATCTCCTTGTGATTTTCAAGAACCACCACCATATGCCTACCAGCCATATCTTCAACATAGCCATCTACCATACTCACAAGCCTCTTTTCACCAAACACCTCCATATGCCTCTAGTCCATATCCACCATACCAACCACCTTTTGAACCATATGAGGACATTGAAGAGATCAAACACTACATTGGATCCTCAAGGAGGAGTACCATTCACCACCATCTCCTTGTGATTTTCAAGACCCACCACCATATGCCTACCAGCCATATCTTCAACATAGCCATCTACCATACTCACAAGCCTCTTTTCACCAAACACCTCCATATGCCTCTAGTCCATATCCACCATACCAACCACCTTTTGAACCATATGAGGACATTGAAGAGATCAAACACTACATTGGATCCTCAAGGAGGAGTACCATTCACCACCATCTCCTTGTGATTTTCAAGACCCACCACCATATGCCTACCAGCCATATCTTCAACATAGCCATCTACCATACTCACAAGCCTCTTTTCACCAAACACCTCCATATGCCTCTAGTCCATATCCACCATACCAACCACCTTTTGAACCATATGAGGTATATATGGAACCACCATTCCAATATCAATCCTCCCAAGAACCACCTCAATATACACTACCACATCCTTATCATAATGAACTACCTTCCTACCATGAACCCTCTCTCCAAAATAATGAACCCTCCTATCCACCCTAAGCCCCAATGGATGATTCTCTCACTTTGTTACTTCAAGGGCAAAGGAAAATGCAAAGGGAGACACTATAATTTGTGGCTACCTTGACCGACGTAGTAAGCCGACTAGCCTCCTAATGCTTGAAGACTTAAAGCACTCCCAAGGTCGCATGTGGAGATTCAATTGAAGAGTAAAGCATGAAGAAGAGATTGGAAACTCCGGTGGAGCTAACCGTCAAGTTAATGACGTTAAAGAAGTGCTTGTTGGGAGGCAACCCAACCCTAATTAGTTATTTTTATTTCTTTTAATTTCTTTTTCTTTAAGTTATTTCTTTAGGTTCATGATCATATACAGTAGTCAGAACAGAGACAGAAATGTTCAGCAGTGAACATAGAACACTCTGGATGGAGTGTTGCTAGCATTGAACGCCAGCCAGAGAGCAGGCCTTGGGCATTCAAACGCCAATGCAGAGGGCAAGGAATCTGAATTCCCTAGTCTCTTAGGACCAGTGGGTCCCACACTCTACCTAAACCACTTAATCTCTCTTCTTTTCCATACACTCTTCCCTATAAACCCTAGCCCACCCCTATAAATTCTCCCCATTCTAACCCTTCATACACATAAAATCCCCCTTGGCCAAAATCACTCTCTCCCTCCATCACCATATTTTTTCTTCTTCTTCTACTCCATTCTTCTATTTTCTGTATTTTTGCACGAGGACAATCAAAGCTTTTAAGTTTGGTGTGGAAAAAGCGTTGCTTTTTGCTTTTTATTACCACTTATGGCACCCAAGATTGGAGAATCCTCTAGAAAGAGGAAAAGATAGGCCATAGCCACCACCTCCAAATCTTGGGAGATGGAGAGATTCATCACTAAAGCCCACCAAGACCACTTCTATGAAGTAGTGGTAGAGAAGAAGGTGATCCCTGAGGTCCCTTTCAGGCTTAAGAAGAATGAGTGCCTGGAAATCCGAAGAGAGATCCAGAGAAGAGGTTGGGAAGTCCTAACCAATCCCATCCAAGAGGTAGGTATCTTAATAGTGTAAGAGTTCTATGCTAATGCATGGGTCACGAAAAACCATGACATTAGTGTGAACCCAAATCCTAAGAATTGGAGCACCATGGTCCGAGGAAGAATCTTGGACTTCAGTCCAGAAAGTGTGAGGTTGGCGTTCAACTTGCCTTTGATGTAAGGAGACCCGCATCCTTACACTAGAAGGGTCAGCTTTGATCAAAGACTGGATTAAGTGCTCTCAGACATCTTGTGGAAGGAGCACAGTGGAAAAGGGATTCTCAAGGCAAGCCTATTCAACTGAGAAGGCCTGACCTCAAGCCCATAGCTAGAGGATGGTTTGAATTCATCCAACGCTCTATCATCCTTACTAGCAACCAGTCCAAAGTGACCATATACCGAGCCATCATGATCCATTGCATCATGCTCAGAGAGGAGGTGGAATTACATGAGGTGATACCTCAAGAATTGTACAAAGTGGCGGACAAACCCTCCACCAAGGCAACGTTAGCTTTCCCTCATCTTATATGTCACCTATGCAATTCAGTTGGAATTGTCATAGAAGGTGACATTCCTATTAAGGAGGACAAGCCCATTACTATGGAGCACACTAGAGAGCCGGCACATGAACCATAATATAAGCATGTGGAGCCGCCTCAACATGAGATCCCAGAGATGCCTTAAGGGATGTATTTTCCTCCTTAAAGCTATTGGGATCGATGGCACACTTCTTTTGGAGAACTAAGCACTAACATGGATTAGTTGAGGATGGAACATCAGGAACATTCCACCAGCCTCCATCAAATAAGAGAAGATCAAAAAGCCATGAGGGAAGAACAAAGAGTTATGAGGGAAGAACAACAAAGACAAGGGCGTGACATTGAAGAGATCAAACACTACATTGGATCCTCAAGGAGGAGTACCATTCACCACCATTAAGGTGGATTCATTTTCTTAATCCACTCTTTATGTTATTTTTTTTTCTATTATGTTTTGCTGTCTGTTCTCTTGTTCATATTGCATGATGATTTGCATTTATGTCTTAAAGTTATAAAATAATCCATATATATCTCACCAAACTTAAAACAAAATTTTATTTGAAAAGAATTGAGAGATACATGAACTTCGAGTTTTATAATAAGAATAGTCAATTATTTTGATGTGGTGGCACTACTTTTGTTTTCTGAATGTATGAATGAACAGTGCATATTTGAAATTGGAATCATGAATGTGGCTCTTGAAAGAATGATGAAAAAAGAGAAGTATTATTGGTAATATGAAAAATCCTAAAATTGATTCTTGAAGCAAGAAAAAGCAGCAAAAAGAAAAAGAAAAAGCATGTTGCAAAAGAAAAAAAAAGATATATGTACATGCATGCGAAAAAAAAAATTCAAAGCATAAAAAGCCAATAACACTTTAAACCAAAAGTCAAGGGTAAAAGGATCCAAGGCTTTGATCATCAATGGTTAGGAGGGCCTAAAGGAAACAAAACCCTGGCCTAAGCGGCTCAACCAAGCTGTCCCTAACCATGTGCTTGTGGTGTGAAGGTGTCAAGTGAAAAGTTTGAGACTGAGTAGTTAAAGTCGTGATCCAAAGTAAAAAGAGTGTTCTAGAGAAAGAAGCTTTCTCTTCTCTCTAGAATTAGGATTAGGGTTAGATTAGAATTTCTTAGATCTAGGCTTTAATTCTTGTATTCATCTACTTTTCTTTTCAATTCCTTGTTGTTACATCTTGTTCTTTCATTCTCTTGTTGTGATCTCCTTTAATTTGCATACCTTGTTGTAGATGCACTCTTGTTCCTTTTATTTTCTTTCAATACAATTTGAGGTAATTCATGTTAATTGTTCTTTCTTTGATTGTTGTTGTTAATTCTTTGCAATTAGTAGTTGTTAGATTTTATTCTTGTTGTCAATTTACTATGCTTTCCTTTTATGCCTTCCAAATGTTTGACAAAATGCTTGGAAGGATGTTAGAGTAGAATGTTATGTTCTTGGCTTGGGAAGGTAACTTAGGAATTCTTGAGTTACTAATGTCCAAGTGATTGATAGTTGGTAGTCATTGACTCTAGCTCTCATTAATTCAATTAGTGAATAGCTAGGACTTATGGACTTGGATTGATATAGATCATTTGACTTTCCTTTACTTGTTAGAGGATGATTTAATGGGATTGATCCTTGCAATTATCATGTTGTGGTTAGTGATAAGGATAGAGATCCTTGACCACCAAACCTTGCCAAAATCTTTTTATCATTTGAATTTCATTGCCATTTACTTTTCTTGTTTCTTACTCAAAACCCCAAAATATACATGTCCATAACCAATAACAAGAACACTTCCCTGAAATTCCTTTGAGAGACGACCCGAGGTTTAAATACTTCGGTGATTAGTTTTATTAGGGGTTTGTACTTGTGACAATCAAATTTTTGTATGAAAGGATTATTGTTGGTTTAGAAACTATACTTGGAACGAGATCTTATTTGTGAAATTCTTTACCATCAATAAATCGTTCATCAAAATGACCCCGTTGCCAGGGAATTACAATGGTGTTATGTTATTGGTTATTGTATATATGTGAATATTGTGAATAGCTTGATTTTTGGATTGCTTGTTAGTTTTGCTAGTCTTTGTTTGCTAGCTTTTGTTTCTTATTTTCTCTTTTTCATCATGAATTCTCACTTTGATTATGAGTTTGGTTCTACCTATGTTGTTGGAATTGGAAGCTTCAAGGAGGATGTGTATCAAGGATAGGATACTCAAAGGTGGGAGGAGCCATATGTATATGATCAATCCTCTTAGCAACAACCCCCACCGATGGACTATAAACACGAGCCATTCCATGATGCATAGCAATCCAATGGCTATGGTAAATCTCCTTGTGATTTTCAAGAACCACCACCATATGCCTACCAGCCATATCTTCAACATAGCCATCTACCATACTCACAAGCCTCTTTTCACCAAACACCTCCATATGACTCTAGTCCATATCCACCATACCAACCACCTTTTGAACCATATGAGGTATATATGGAACCACCATTCCAATATCAATACTCCCAAGAACCACCTCAATATACACTACCACATCCTTATCATAATGAACTACCTTCCTACCATGAACCCTCTCTCCAAAATAATGAACCCTCCTATCCACCCCAAGCCCCAATGGATGATTCTCTCACTTTGTTACTTCAAGGGCAAAGGGAAATGCAAAGGGAGACACTATAATTTGTGGCTACCTTGACCGACGTAGTAAGCCGACTAGCCTCCCAATGCTTGAAGACTTAAAGCACTCCCATGGTCGCATGTGGAGATTCAATTGAAGTGCATAGCATGAAGAAGAGATTGGAAACTTCTGTGGAAAATGAAGGGTGTTGCTTTGTTTTAGAACAATTGGAAGAGCCTATGATCATTGAAGAAAAGGAAGAAGTGATTGAAGACCTAGGAGATGCGGAACCTCCATGGAAAGATAAAATCATGAAAAGTTCCTCCAAGAAGATTGAATTTGATGTTGAAGAGGAGAGTATAAAACCTCCACAACAATTCTTGAATGAAGACTTGGAAGGAATGAAGCAAGGATTGAGTTCTGTTGGAGATGAAGATCATGCATCAAACCTCCTTGGTGGCGAATCCTTTGAGTTGGAAGAACCTTCTCCCGATGAGATAGAGAGCAATGCGGAGGTAGATTTCTCTCATCCTCCCATTTATGACTTGAGTGATGGAGAAGAGTTAGATGAAATTGATGAACAAAGGATTAAAAATGAAGAAGTTTTTGAAGAGGTGGCAGTGGTCAAGGAAGAACACAAGGGAGTAGAAATACCATTCCCCAAGCCGTCACCATCCATTCATTCATTCAAGTGGGTAAATTTCTTATACTTAAACTTTATTGTTCCCCTTGAATATGGTTTGCTTGAAACGGATGGTCAACTTAGACATCTTTGTGGCTTTAAGAGCAAAAGGGAGATGGTTAGTGGTTGGCATTGTAAATCAAGGTTCATTATGGTGACATGTTCAAATCTTAATAGCAAGGGTTGGTGTAGAACTAGATTGCATGAGTCTAGGGTGATGTTTGGTCGCTTCATTGAGAATTTATCTTGTCTACCACCCGAGTGGAATAATGATAATCAATTTGAATATGGGTGTAGAAACAAGATATGGGATTCAGGAATACATGAGGATCAATTTTGGGAGCCCTTAACTTGTGAAGAATTCCATCAACGCTTGATGATATTGATTTTGAAGAATGGAGCTTATTGGAGATTCAAGCATTGGTGGATGTTCAAGGATGGTCTCAAGCATAAGCCACCTTGAGAGGAGCTCCCTATAAGTCCAACTTAAGGACAATTAATAAAAGTGCTAGGTGGGAGACACCCCACCTTGGTAACATCTTTTCATTTTTCTCTTTTGTAAATATTGGTAACACTTAGTTTGGTTCCATGTTTACTTTAGTTTGTTGAGTTTATTTGGTAGTGTAGCATGTTGAATAAGCTTTTAAGGTGTTTTGGAAGCTGTTTAGAGGTTTGGAATGCTTGGTTTACTGCAAAAACATGGAAAAATTTTGAAAAAAAGAGCACCAACCCACGCGTACACGTACCCCAAGCTTTTCGGCCAATCCAAGCGCACACGTCACCCACGCGTACGCGTGGATACAAGATTTCACACTCCATACATTTTACCCGAGAGTTGTGCGAGTTTTGGGTTGGCACTGTGCATTTCGCGCAAGTCCACCCACGCGTACGCGACACTCACGCGTACACATCGCACCTCTTAATAACACACTACGCGTACGCGCGACATACGCGTACGCGTCGATGTCATTTCACCCATCCACGCTTACGCGTCGATCGACGCATACGCGTGGATCACCCTATTCTATACACCTTCTTTTCTTCTCCTCTCTTTATTTCTTTCCTTCTTCTCTCTTCTCTTCCTTTCTTTCCGCCCTTCAATCATCATCCAACACTACCAAACACCATCTATAACCATTTCTTTTAGTTAGTTGTTTAATTAGTTAAATTTTCATTTTGTTTTCTGTTTCTCTTTATAGGTGTTGGATTATTAATCTTGTTTACTGTGTATTGCTGCTGATTACTAACAGGATGTTATCTTAACATCATTATTGTTAATTTTCATTGTTGGATTCTTTGATTGAGGTTATAAATTTTTACTTGGCTTTGAGCTCTTCATTCTTAATTTTGTAAATACCAAGTGCATGGGAATTTCCCTCGTGCTTTTTAAATCTGTTTGAATTGCATGATTTGGCCACTATGTGATTTGAATCCTTTTCTTTGATTAGGCAATTTCTTGATATTGGATGTTGTGCGTTTATCTTAATGCATTGTGTTTCTCGATCATATGCATCCATATGAATTTTGGCTTGAATGCTTTCACGCCTCTTTATCACTTGTTTGTTGTTTTAACCTACGAGTTTAAAAGTACTTCAAGTACACTAGAATGAGTGAAGTGCATTCTTCTTTTGTGTAAATTGTGATAAAGGTCTTTATGCTAGTGTGCGTGTGTTCTTTACCACGTGCAATTTAGGACCCACACACCTATTTTTTGTTAATGTCACACTAATTCACTCACCTCATTCTAGTGATCATTACCTCATTCCAACAATGACCGGTCGGCATTTTTGGGCGACAAGTTTCTAATCTCAACACTTTTACATTTCATTTTTAGGTCTTTTTAGGATTTTTTTTGTTGCATACACATATATAATAAACTTAGTCAAAATAATGAAATCCTCCAAGAAAAACATTCTTAATAGGGCATTTATGATCGAATTTTTATGTGGTCTAGAATTTCACAATAAATTCTCGTTGCAAGTATAGTTTCTAAACCAACAAAGAATCCTTTTATACAAAAATTTGGTTATCACAAGAAACAAACCCCTAAAAATAATAACCGAAGTATTCAAACCTTGGGTCTTCTCTCAAAGGAATTGTAGGAAATTGTTCTTGTTATTTGTTATGAGTTGTATATTTTTGGGGTTTTGGATTAAGAAACAAGAAAAGTAAATTGCAAAGGAAACAAACTAACAACAATAAAAGCTCTTGGCAAGGAATGAGAATTGGAAGTCCTATCCTTATTATCGTCCTCAATAGTGATGAGAATTGTTCATTGCTCCCACTTAGTTAACCTCTAACCATGGAGGAAAGTCAAGTGGATGAATCAATTTGATTCCTCAAGTCCTAGTTAACTCCTAAGGAAAGACTAACTTTAGGGGAATTCAAATCAATTAGCAACTTTCAATTATCAATCAACAAAGGAGTTTGATAACTCAAGTGTCACCAATTACTCAACCAAAGCTAAGAGGAAAAAAGTCTAATCTAGAATCCAACCAAGTATTTTATCAAACACTTGGTAGGTACAAAATAAAAGCATAGAAAATTAATAAGAGAATATTAAATCTAAACAACCAATTGCAAGCATCAATAACACGAATTGAAGAAAGCAACAATAACCATAGAAAGCACAAATTGCATTAATATGAAACTAAACGTAACAAGAGATCATAAACATAAAAATGGTGGAAAAGGGAAATTAACAAGAGAAGAAGATAAACTTTGTAATAGAATAAATAAAAGTAGAAGAAAACTAAATTAAAGGAACATTGAACCTGGATTTGAGAAGAAACAAACCTAAAAACCTAAGAACCTAGAGAGAGGAGAAAGCCTCTCTCTCTAGAACTACATCTAATACCTAAAATTATGAAAAGTGAATGAATGAGAAGTGTACGACTGATTCTGCTCCACTTCCAGCCTCTAATCTGTGTTTACGTACAGCACGTGGCCCCGTCACGCGTACGTGTCATTTGTCTGCCACTCTATCTACGTGTACGCATCACCTAACATCAAGGCAACTATAGAAAATTGTATATTATTTCGAATTCTCGGATGTTAGCTTTCCAATGCAACTGGAACCGCCTCATTTGGACGTCTGTAGCTTAAGTTATGATCGATTTCGTACGGAGAGGTCAGGCTTGACAGCTCAGCAATTCCTTCAATTTCTTGTATTCCTTCCACTTTTTCATGCTTCCTTTCCATCCTCTAAGTTATTCATGCCCTATAAACCCTGAAAACACTCAGTAAACATATCACGGCATCGAATGATAATAAGAGATGATTAAAAATAGTGAAATTGAGGCCAAAGAAGCATGTTTTCAATCATAGCATCAATTTGTGAAGGAAAATGTAAAACATGCGAATTCTATGAATAACTATGAGTTTAGTGGATAGAATCCACTAAATTAAGCACAAGATAAATTGTAAAATAGTGGTTTATCAGGCATCGACATCCCAATTGATTTAAGTAAAAACTTTTCATAGAACTTGCTTGAATTATATATACATTGTGGAACATGTTTTGAGCTAAGAATACAAGCTTGTGAGATTTGAGCCCAATTGCGTGGTTACATCTTATAACCACTTATTTTCCTTCTTGTGTGCATTATTCTCTTTCTATGATTGTAATCTTTGATTTGTTTGATTCTCTATGTCCATTGTTTTGTGTATTCATGCATTTATATGATTGAGACCATCATTTTATTGAGCTCACTTACCCAAATAACCTTACCTTTTATCAACCTTTGTTAGCCAACTTTGAGCCTACGATTAACCCACTTTGTTCTTTAATTTATCACATTACAAGACTTAAAGCAAAAAATAATAAATGTCCTTAATTTGGATCTTTGATTAGCTTAGGCTAGTGAGTGTGAGTATCATTCAAGTGTGGGGAACTTGGGACATTGGTTGGGATAAAATGGTGTTTTGTATCTCTATCGGGAAATCAGGGAATTGGGTACAAGCTCACGTATTAATTATATGTAAACCATATGCATTGATACGTTTTTATACACTTTATTGTGAAAAACAAAAGAAAAAGAAAAAAAATGATAAAGAAAAAGAAAAAAAATATATATATGAATAAAAAGAAAAAAATAATTGAAAGAAAAGAAAAAAAAAGAAAAGAAAGAAATAAAAAGGGGATAAAATGCACCAAAGTAAAGCTCAATAAAGACCAATGCATATGTATTGTGAAGTGAAAAAAAAAATGCATAAGTATGCGAAAAGTGAAGAATGAGTAGTTAGGTTAGTGCTTAAATTGTATAGGTTTTCATAGGTTAGGTGGGAAGCTTAAGTTGATCAAAGATTCAAATTTCAAGTCCACTTGACCATATACAATCCTACCTTGACCCTAGCCCCATTACAACCTTATGAAAAGACCTCGTGATATATGTATGCATGCATGAAATAATTGTTGATTGTTAGATGAAAAACAAATCTTGGAAAGCATGATTAGGGGGGAATTGAGTGAATCAACCCTAAACACTGAGCGACTAGAGTGTAAACACATCCTGTGAGGGTTTGAATGCTCAATTACATGTCTCCACCTAGAATCATCACTTTTCTTGCAAGTTTGTAAAAATATTTAATAACTCAATTCAATTGTGGATTTGATTTGATTGCTATCACTTTAGCCTTTAAGCGTATATATATTCTCTTGGAAATTGATTTGTTTTGACCGAATAATTGCATTCATATAGATAGTTGCGTTTAGGTAGGATGCAATTAGGTAGTTGTTACATTGAATAAATATTGACACCCTTTGTTCTCTCTTGATTTTAGCATGAGGACATGCTAGGTTTAACTGTGGGGAGGTTGACAAACCCCATTTTTAGGGTTTATCTTGTGTTTGAATTAGGTGGTTTTATCACCTTTTACGTGTATTTATTCGAGGAAATAGCATGGTTTCGTGAGTGTCTCCTAATTAGTGCTTAACTGTGAAAACATGCTTTTTATGCCTTTAATTAGCTAAATTTTATTCACTTTTGATTCCACTAGATGCCTTGATGTGTTTGTTAGTGAATTCAGATTAGAAAGGCTATGAATGGATCAAAGGGATGAAGAGAAAAAGCATGCAAATGGAGAACTCGTGAAGAAACAAGGATTTGGGATGCTGAGATCGACGCGCACGCGTACATGGCGCGTACGCGTGGATAGCAAAGTGTCAAGCGACGTACGCGTCGATGCTCGCACATGATCCACTTAAAGTGAATCCGCTGGGGGCAATTTCTGGGCTTCCTAGGCCCAGATCCAACTCAATTATGAAGCTATTAAACCCAAGGAATGAAAGGGGATCAACTATCTAGTTAGTCATAGTTTAGTTTTGTTAATGCTTTAGTTAGTTTCTAGAGAGAGAAGCTCTCTCTTCTCTCTAGAATTAGGATTAGGGTTAGATTATAATTTCTTAGATCTAGGCTTTAATTCTTGTATTCATCTACTTTCTTTTTCAATTCCTTGTTGTTATATCTTGTTCTTTCATTCTCTTGTTGTCATCTCCTTTAATTTGCATACCTTGTTGTAGATGCACTCTTGTTCCTTTTATTTTCTTTTAATGCAATTTGAGGTAATTCATGTTAATTATTCTTTCTTTGATTGTTGTTTTTAATTCTTTGCAATTAGTAGTTGTTAGATTTTATTCTTGTTGTCAATTTACTATGCTTTCCTTTTATGCCTTCCAAGTGTTTGACAAAATGCTTGGAAGGATGTTAGAGTAGAATGTTATGTTCTTGGCTTGGGAAGGTAACTTAGGAATTCTTGAGTTACTAATGTCCGAGTGATTGATAGTTGGAAGCCATTGACTCTAGCTCTCATGAATTCAATTAGTGAATAGCTAGGACTTATGGACTTGGATTGATATAGCTCATTTGACTTTCCTTTACTCTTTAGAGGATGATTTAATGGGATTGATCCTTGCAATTATCATGTTGTGGTTAGTGATAAGGATAGAGATCCTTGACCACTAAAACTTGCCAAGATCTTTTTATCATTTGAATTTCATTGCCATTTACTTTTCTTGTTTCTTACTCAAAATCCCAAAATATACATGTCCATAACCAATAACAAGAACACTTTCCTGCAATTCCTTTGAGAGACGACCCGAGGTTTAAATACTTCGGTTATTAGTTTTATTAGGGGTTTGTACTTGTGACAAACAAATTTTTGTATGAAAGGATTATTGTTGGTTTAGAAACTATACTTGCAACGAGATCTCATTCCTGAAATTCTTTACCATCAATAAATCGTTCATCAATTTTCAAACATAGTACTTAAATATTTTGTTACTTTGACCCAAAGTAAATTTCCTAGAAGTACTATACTTCTGCAGCTAATTATGGCATGGCAAAGATTTGCAACCTACTAAAATACTACTACTAGCAATAAACAAAATCTTGGAGCATGGCACCACTCTTGGTTTTTTGGATATCCACAACAGTCAATGCCCCTTTTCAAGCAAAAAAAATAAAATACTTGATACAAATCTTGGAGCATGATATGACTCCTTGTCT
>NC_029788.2:49167297-49211383 GCF_000816755.2 Arachis ipaensis | reverse complement strand
TGTGGGGAGGTTGATAAACCCATATTTCATGAGTTCTTTTGTGCTTAATTAGAGTGATTTATTCAACTCTTCACCTACTTATTCACATTAATTGCATGGTTTTACTTTCCCTTCCTTATTATGTCATATTGTGAAAAACATGTTTCCTAAGCTTTAAAAAAATTAATTATTTTAATTACCTTTATTTCCGTTCGATGCCGTGATTAGTGTGTTGAGTAGCTTCAGGTTTCCTAAGACTGAATGACTTAAAGGATGAAAAAAGGAAACATACAAAAATGGAAGGAGAAGGCAAAACGGAGCTTTAAGGAAACTGGTATCCACGCGATCGCATAGACGACGCGATCGCGTGCCAGAAGCAAAGAAGCAGCGACGCGGCCGCATGACTGACGCGACCGCGCGCCTTGAGTAGAACACCCACGACGCGGACGCGTGACTGACGCTCCCGCGTGGAAAGGAAAAGCTCCAGATTACGCGACCGCGTGAGCAACGCGGACGCGTGACAGAGGCCACGTATCAGAATTTACAGAATACGCCCCCAGCAATTTTTGAAGCCCTTTTTGGCCCAGATCCAAGTACAGAAAGCATAGATTAGAGGTTATAAAGTGGAGGAATGCATCCATTCAAGGAGAGCTCGCCAATTTCTAGTTTTCATGATTTAGATTTAGTTTAGAGAGAGATTCTCTTTCTCTCTTATGAATTAGGACTTCTTCTTGTTTTGGGAGTAACTCTGGATCCAGGTTTTAATGTTCTTTTATTTCAATTTTACTTTTATTTATTTGATTCCAATATTTGAATTGATTATTATAATTTAAATTATGAATTATTCCATGTTACAGATTTCTATTTGAATTAATGATATTTAAGGTATTTTTCAGTTTATGATTGTTCTCTTTGATTTAAGTTGCCATTGCTTCCCATCTAAGGCCACTTTTATTATTCCAGCAATTTACTTTTTCCCCTTTTGTTCTTGGTTAAGAAATCAGTGACTCAACATTATTGAACTCAGCATAATTGATAATCGTTATCTTGCTAATTGATCTGAACTTCAATAATCCCAACTTCTTCCTAGGAAATAAATAGGATTCGAAGGTCAAACTAATTAGTCCCTTGACTTACCTTTGCTTCATAGGTTAACTAAGTAGAAATAAGATACAACTTTCATTATTATTGAGAGGGATAACTAAGTTGGACTTCTAATTTCCCTTATCTTGCCAAAAGTTGTTTTACAGTTATTATTTATTTTTAATTGCCATTTAATTCACTCGTCATTTAAATTACTTGCTTCTCACCTTCTAAACCCCGATTACAACCTTTATAACCGATAATAAGAACATACTTCCTCACAGTTCCTTGAGAAGACGACACGAGGTTTGAATATTTGGTTAACAATTTTTAAGGGGTTTGTTACTTGTGACACCCAAAACGTTTGTACGAAAGGGATTTTTGTCGGTTTAGAGACTATATCTACAACGCGACTGTTTTTATGACATTTTTTACTGGCAGAAATCACGATCGTCACTCAACGATATATCATACCTGCAATATAATATTAATTTATTAATTTCATATTCAAAGAAAATTAAAAAATCATCAGAATATATATATGTATGTACTGTGTACCTTTCATCAAAGTTGGTAGTTGCAGCTAAATTAAAAATAGCATGTGTTTGGTCATAAATTTGTTGCTTGAGAATAGAATGAGAGTTTAAACCCAAATCTTGGCGAGAAATATTCCCTAGGACGAGTGTCAATTTTTGTGCTATAAAGGAATTGAAGTTTGGACCTAAGTTTTCCTTTATCAATCTAAACAGCTCTTTGCCTATGATCTGCAACAATTAATAGTATTATTTGGAAAAGCAAGCAAGTGTAACAGACTAAGTATTAATAGTACCTCATTTTGCAAAATTTGTATCTTCTCCACCAGTATCTTCTCTACCTTAACTGTTTTTATATTACAAAACCAAATACATAAATATATTTAGTAATATGAATGAATTATACATTGAAAGAAAGAATAACATATGTACTTTTAGCAAGGAAGCCAGTGGCTTCAGTGATGAGAATGGTCTTATCCTCAATGAAGTGGAGTATGCTTCCCAATTCCATTATTGAAACAGAACAGAGAGAGCGAGAAAAATGTATAACACGTCATAAAATTATGACATTATTTTTTTTGTTATATGCACTTATGTTTGCTTAAACAGGTTTTAGCCTCAAATTGAAACATGGAAATTGAAAATGCAGTTCATAATCTTCTTCAAATTGAGAATGAAGTTCATAATTTAAATCCATGAACATATTTTCTCCCAATATAGTTGGTTGAGTAATTTAAAGACAACAAAACTAGCAATGATGAAACTCTAAAACCCACAAAATTAGACAATGCAGTATCAGCATCTTACTCCTTGCCAACAATCACCACTGCAAATAGACTCTCAAACATTTTTATGTTCTAAGTAATAAAAAAAACATAATCTTATTGAAACTCTTAAGAAAGAATTTCAAACACTTAAACCAAAATCCAAATAAGATTTATTACTGAAAAAATACTTTGATTTCAGCTTGATCAATTAGATTCATTAGGATCATCCAAGTAAACATAGCAAAAGTAATAACACAGAGAGATAATCATAGGCTTCTGAATATTCAAACCAAAATAAAAAAACAAAGGGAAAAGACCTAGCGACGACGATAATCTTGTGCGTCTATGCGCAAGAACAGTGGCGGTGCAAGCGGCGGAGGTGTGGTGTTGCGACAAGAACAACAACGGTGGCTGAAAGACTTTGGCGACGTAGATCTGAGATGAACAAACAATGACGGCGATGCAGATCTGAGGTAGATCGAATGGAAATGAGGTCCAAGGAGTAGGATGATAAACGTCGGCTGTTGGCAAAGGCAACGGTTATGGCAGTAATGATCAGCGATTGAGGGATTACGCGAATCAACCCAGTGGCGATATTTCTTTTTTTTCCAGTTTTTCTCTTTTTCCGTTTCTCAATTTGAATTAGGAGATAAAGATAAAAAAAGTGACAATAAAAGTTTAGCGGCAATAGTGGTAATGGCCACTAATAATTTAGAAATATTAAAATTAAAAAACAAAAAAAAAGATAATTTTCTCACAATAGTAATAATGGCCACTATAACACATAGTAATAATGGTAAATATATAATTGCGGCAAAAACATAAGTTAAATTAAAGAATTAGTAGCCATTAAAAGAGCGCTTCTTGGGAGGCAACCCAACCGTTGGAAACAATTTTCTTTCTTTGCTTAGTTTACTTTCAGAAAATTTAGCATGTGACTGCAGAGAATAAGTTTGGTGTTGCTATGTAACAATTTGATTTCCAAATCTTCACTGGGTACTTGCATCATTCTAAAATGAAAGTGTCACACTAAGATTGGTGTTGCCACTTACCTTTCATGCAATGTACTGATAGAGGGCCAAAAGTAGGTTTGGAGTTTCACAAAGTAGATTCCGTTGCAAGTATAGTCCCAAACCCAACAATCGACCATCAATCAAATTTTAATCTAAAGATGTCACAATTAATACAAAATAATCGGGAGTTTTTAAATCCTGGGTCGTCTTCCCTAGGAGTTGTAATGAAATGTTCTATTATTGGTTATTGGGTATTTTGGGGTTTTTGGTTATAAGAGGCATGGAATTAAAATGGCAAGTAATTAAATGGAAAGCAAGTAAAAGCAATGAAAATGGAAATTCAAATACTAAAAAGGGCTCTTGGAAAGAATTGGAGAATTAAGGATTCCTATCCTAGTTATGGACCACCAACATCGTAATTGTGTAAAATTAATCCCAATTAGTCAATCCTAACATCGACGATTAGTCAAAAGGGCATAATTGATCTCAATCCACAAGTCCTAGCCAACTCTATTAATGGAAGGCATAGAGTTAGTGGAAACCAAATCAGTTAACAATCCTCACACAATGTGGAATGGACATCCACCACTCAAGTTCACCCAATCACACAATTTCTCAATCAAGAGTGTGAAAAACTAGGCAAAAATCCAACCAAGCATTTTATCAAACACTTGGTACGCGTAAAGGGAAAACATTGTAAAATATCAAGAATTAATAAAATCTACAACTACCAAGCAAGAAAAGTAAGAGCAACAACTCAATTAAACAATAAAGGAACATAAAACATAAATTGCATTAAATGGAAGTCAAAATAATAAGAGTGCTCATAAACATAAAAAGTAACAAAAATGAGAAATTAACAAGATAACATGAGAAAATTAAGGCAATAGAACAACGAAAGGTAGAAGAAACTAGATAAAAACAAGAATTAAAAAGAGAAATTACAAAGAAATTAAGCTAAAAACCCTAGGTTCTAGAGCGAAGAGGGAGCTTCTCTCTCTAGAAAATGACCTACATGATGCTAAACTAAACCTAATTGCTCCCCCCTTTTCTCATGGAATGATGGCCGTTTGATATAGCACTCATCAGCCTCAGAAAGTCCCAAAACTGGGCTCTGTAGGCCTAGAAATAGCCCCCAGTGATTTGCATTAATGAGATCACGTGCTGGGACTTGTGCGTACGTACAGACATGTGTATACGCACACTTACTAATCTTTCACTTGTGCGTGCACACAGATTGTTGTGCGTACACACACATGCTATTGTGCTTCTTGTGTGTACGTATAGAAGGTTGTGCGTACGCACACATGCTGTTGTGCTTCTTGTGCGTATGCATAGAAGGTTGTGCGTATGCACACTCCAATGTGTGCTTCTCCTTTGTTTTCTTCATGTTTCCTCCCTCTTGCATGCTCTTCTTCCACTCTTATCAAGCCATTCCTACCTATTATACCTGAAATCACTCATCAAAACCATCAAGGCATCGAATGGGATAAAAGTGATTAAATTAAGCACAAAATAGCATGTTTTTACAATTAGGCACAATGTAGAGAGAAAACACAAAAGCATGCTATTTGGATGAATAAATGTGGGTTTGTATGATGAAATCCACTCAAATCAATCCAAAATTTATCATCGAATATGGATTCATCAATTCCCCCACACTTAAACAATAGCATGTCCTCATGCTAATCACAATCAAAGGAGAAGGATAAAAAGGGCAAGCAATTTATTCAATGCAACTACTTATATTCATGTAACTATACTAAATGCTAACTACTTCTACCTATACTATGGTTCCCTATGGAGTTTGGCAAAAACAAACAAGAGAATTTCAATCAATTCAAAACAAGCCTTAAGGCTAAGGTAAGGAATTAATGCAACATGATCCACATCCAAAGATTTGATTTGAAATTTTTAAAATTAACTTCAACAACTTACAAGAAGACACAAGATAAGGGATGTAAGCATAGAATTGAGCGATCGAACCCCTCACCATATGTGTTTACGCTCTAGTCGCTCAGTGTGTTGGGCTTAATCACTTTATGCTCCTTTAATCATGTTTTTCAAAGATTTGCAAGTCATCTAACAATCAACAAATACTTGATGAATGAATGCAAATATCATGAGGACTTATCCATGGGTTGTGATGAGCGGATAATTTATACGCTTTTTGGCATTGTTTTTACATAGTTTTCAGTATGATTTAGTTAGTTTTTAGTATATTTTTATTAGTTTTTAGTTAAAAATCACATTTCTGGACTTTAATATGAGTTTGTGTGTTTTTCTGTGATTTCAGGTATTTTGTGGCTGAAATTGAGGGACCTGAGCAAAAATCAGATTCAGAGGTTGAAGAAGGAATGCAGATGCTGTTGGATTCTGACCTCCCTGCACTCAAAGTGAATTTTCTGGAGCTACAAAACTCCAAATGGCTCGCTTCCAATTGCGTTGGAAAGTATACATCCAGGGCATTCCAGAAATATATAATAGTCCATACTTTGCCCGAGTTTAGACGACGCAAACTGGCGTTGAACGCCAGTTCCATGTTGCAGTCTGGTGTTCAGCGCCAGAAACAAGTTGCAAAGTGGAGTTCAACGCCAGAAACATGTTACAAACTGGTGTTCAACTCCAAGAATGGCCTCTCCACGTGTAAACTTCAAGCTCAGCCCAGGCACACACCAAGTGGGCCCCAGAAGTAGATTTCTGCATCATTTACTCATTTCTGTAAACCCTAGTAACTAGTTTAGTATAAATAGGACTTTTTACTATTGTATTTACATCTTTAGTTTCATCTTTAGATCACGTTTGGGGGCTGGCAATTCGGCCATGCCTGAGCCTTCATCACTTATATATTTTCAACGGTAGAGTTTCTACACACCATAGATTAAGGTGTGGAGCTCTACTGTTCCTCATGAATTAATACAAAGTACTACTGTTTTCTATTCAATTCAGGCTTATTCCGCTTCTAAGATATTCATTCGCACTTCAACATGAATGTGATGATCGTGACACTCATCATCATTCCCTATGAACGTGTGCCTGATAACCACTTTCGTTCTACCTACGATTGAATGAGTATCTCTTGGATTTCTTAATCAGAATCTTCGTGGTATAAGTTAGAACCCATGGATGGCCATTCTTGAGATCCGAAAAGTCTAAACCTTGTCTCTGGTATTTCGAGTAGGATCCGGGAAGGGATGGCTGTGACGAGCTTCAAACTCGCGAGTGCTGGGCATAGTGACAGACGCAAAAGGATGGTGAATCCTATTCCAGTATGATCGAGAACCTCCAGATGATTAGCCATGTAGTGACAGCGCATTGGACCATTTTCACAGAGAGGATGGAAAGTAGCCATTGACAACGGTGATGCCCTACACAAAGCTTGCCATGGAAAGGAGTAGGATTGATTGGATGAAGACAGCAGGAAAGCAGAGGTTCAGAGGAACGAAAGCATCTCTATACACTTATCTGAAATTCTCACCAATGAATTAGATAAGTACCACTATCCTATTTTATATTTTATTTATTTTCATCCACTATAATTTCTTAAAACAATTTAATCCGCTTGACTGAGATTTACAAGATAACCATAGCTTGCTTCATACCAATAATCTCCGTGGGATTCTACCCTTACTCACGTAAGGTATTACTTGGACGACCCAGTGCACTTGCTGGTTAGTTGTACGAAGTTGTGAAACAAAATTAAGAATATGAACGTGCGTATGAAGTTTTTAGCGCCGTTACCAAGGAAGTAAAGATCACGATTTTGCACACCAAGTTTTTGTTGTTGGCCAAGTCTTCCTGTTTGATCTTCATATTTTCTTGTTTTGTGTCTTTTCTTGTTTTTCATATGCATTCTTGAATTCGTAGTGTCTAAAAATTAAAAATTTTTAAGTTTGGTGTCTTGCATGTTTATTTTTTCTTAAAAATTTTCAAAAATAAGTTCTTGGTATTCATCTTGACATTCATAATGTTCTTGCATGCATCACATGTTTTGATCCAAAATTTTCATGCATTGAGTCAATTTTTTGTTTTTCTCTTTCATCATTAAAAATTCAAAAATAAAAAAAAATATTTTTCCCTTTTTCACTCATAAATTTTCGAAAATTTGAGTTGACTTTTTCAAAACTTTTTAAAATTTAGTTGTTTCTTATGAGTCAAATCAAATTTTCAATTTGAAAATCCTATCTTTTTTAAAAATCTTTTTCAAAAATCAAATCTTTTTCATTTTTTCCTATTTATCTTTGAAAATTATAAAAATATTTTTCAAAAATCCTTTTCTTAATTCTATCTCATAATTTTCAAGAATATTACTAACAATTAATGTGATTGATTCAAAAATGTAAAGTTTGTTACTTGCCTAATAAGAAGGGTTCAATCCGCTGCTGGTAGCCTTAATTGGGTGGGTGGCGCGCTATAGATCGGATCCTAAGTAGCTATAGGATGAACCCTTAATGAGACCCCAAAAAACCCCCGGAGCGCACAGTCCCATCGAGTTAGCTGTTGATGGAATGGAATAAGCGATATTGACTCTCTTGTCGAAAGGGCGGCGTCAAGCTCTTACCCAGGCAAAGAAACAAAAAACGACACTTTCCGAATAGAAGAAAAGCATAACATCACTATTGATGAGAGTAAATCAGATCTTCTGCGGCTCTTCAAGCTCGTTGGCTCTGCGTCCACCGAAAGTCGGTAACCTTCGTCAGCATTTGGTACTCTCTCGAAGCTAGGAGAGGATTCTAAACAATTCTATCGAGCCGAACAACAAAAAGAGAAAGATAGAATACCTTTCTTAGCTAGCCTAGCGTGCTATAAACCTACAGGGACACAAGAGCCAGATCGAAGACTCACACAGTGGTAACTGATAGTAGGGAGCCATTCATATTCAACCCTCAAGGCATGATCATCGACTTTGACAGCCTTTCCTCTTTCTTTTGCTTTGGGACGGTATTTCAACAACGACAATCATGGTACCAAAGATGGTGCGCCTTCAGAGGTGGAGCCGATTAGCCGCCATGTGATGCCCGTAGTAAGTCAAATAGAAGATGAAAACATTCGATTACTTTTCCAGCGCTATGATCACCGTCAAAGACAGGGTTTGTTGTAAATCGCTGGTTGGGTTTACCAACCAAGAAAGACATGGGAAAAGCAAAAAGGTTTTTTAGGTACTTACTCAGTCACGTATTCCTATGTATAGGTAGAATAGGTATAGGAAATGACTTCGTAGGTCGAGTAGATTTCTTTAAATTTTAAAATCAAATCTTTTTGTTTCTTGTTAGTCAAGTAATCAACTTTAATTTTCAAAATCAAATCTTTTTAAATTTCTTTTTTAAACCTTTTTCAAAATAATTTTCAATCATATCTTTTTCAATTTCAATTATATCTTTTTCGAAATCAAATTTAAAATCTTTTCTAACTTCTTTTCTAACTTCCTATCTTTTCAAAATTAGACTTTCAAATCTTTTTCATTCAATCTTATCTTTTTGTTTCAATCACATCTTTTTTCAATCTTATCTTTCCAAAATTTGATTTTCAAAATCTCTTAACAACTTAACTTTTTTTTTTATTCTTATCTTTTTCAAAATCGCCTAACTAACTTTCTACCTTTAATTTTCGAAAATCCCTCCTTTTTTCCAAAATTCCTTTTTAATTAACTAATTTTCGAAAATCCGTCCTTTTCGAAATTTAACTTTAATTTTTAATTTTTATTTTAATTAATTTTCGAAATTCTCTCACCTCTCATCTCCTTCTATTTATTTATTCATCTACTAACACTTCTCTTCCACCCAAAAATTTGAACCCCATCCTCCTCTGAGTTCGAATTCTTCTCTTCTTCATTCTTTTTCTTCTTTTCTTCTACTCACATAAGGGAACCTCTATACTATGGTAAAAAGGATCCCTATTATTATTTTTTGTTCCCTTCTTTTTCATATGAGCAGGAGCAAGGACAAGAACATTCTTGTTGAAGCAGATCCTGAACCTGAAAGGACTCTGAAAAGGAAACTAAAAGAAGCTAAAATACAACAATCCAGAGACAACCTTATAGAAATTTTCGAAAAGGAAAAGGAGATGGTAGCCAAAAATAATAATAATGCAAGGAAGATGCTTGGTGACTTTACTGCACCTAATTCCAATCTACATGGAAGAAGCATCTCAATCCAAAGATAGCCTGAATTCTTGGGATAAGCTGGTCACGGCTTTCTTAGCCAAGTTCTTTCCTCCTCAAAAGCTTAGTAAGCTTAGAGTGGATGTCCAAACCTTCAGACAGAAAGAAGGTGAATCCCTCTATGAAGCCTGGGAGAGATATAAGCAACTGACCAAAAAGTGTCTTTCTGACATGCTTTCAGAATGGACCATCCTGGATATATTCTATGATGGTCTGTCTGAACTATCAAAGATGTCATTGGACCATTCTGCAGGTGGATCCATTCACTTAAAGAAAACGCCTGCAGAAGCTCAGGAACTCATTGACATGGTTACAAATAACCAGTTCATGTACACTTCTGAAAGGAATCCTGTGAGTAATGGGACGCCTATGAAGAAGGGAGTTCTTGAAATTGATACTCTGAATGCCATATTGGCTCAGAATAAAATATTGACTCAGCAAGTCAATATGATTTCTCAAAGTCTGAATGGAATGCAAGCTGCATCCAACAGTACTCAAGAGGCATCTTCTGAAGAAGAAGCTTATGATCCTAAGAACCCTGCAATAGCAGAGGTGAATTACATGGGTGAACCCTATGGAAACACCTATAATCCCTCATGGAGAAATCACCCAAATATCTCATAGAAGGATCAACAAAAGCCTCAACAAGGCTTCAACAATGGTGGGAGAAACAGGTTTAGCAATAGCAAGACTTTTCCATCATCCACTCAGCAAAAGACAGAGAGCTCTGAGCAGGATCCATCTAGCTTAGCAAATATAGTCTCTGATCTTTCTAAGGCCACTTTGAGTTTCATGAATGAAACAAGGTCCTCCATTAGAAATTTGGAGGCACAAGTGGGCCAGCTGAGTAAAAGGGTCACTGAAACTCCTCCTAGTACTCTCCCAAGCGATACAAAAGAAAAGCCAAAAGGAGAGTACAAGGCCATTGAATTGACCATCATGGCTGAACCTACAAGGGAGGAAGAGGATGTGAATCCCAGTGAGGAAGACCTCCTGGGACATCTAGTGATCAACAAGGAGTTTCCCTCTGAGGAACCAAGGGAATCTAAGGCTCATCTAGAGACCATAGAGATTCCATTGAACCTTCTTATGCCCTTCATAAGCTCTGATGAGTATTCTTCTTCTGAAGAGAATGAGGATGTTACTGAAGATCAAGTTTCCAAGTACCTTGGTGCAATCATGAAGCTAAATGCCAAATTATTTGGTAAAGAGACTTGGGAAGATGAACCTCCCTTGCTCATCAATGAACTGAGTGATCTGGATCAACTGACATTACCTCAGAAGAAACAAGATCCTGGAAAGTTCTTAATACCTTGTACCATAGGCACCATGACCTTTAAGAAGGCTCTATGTGACCTTGGGTCGGGGATAAACCTCATGCCACTCTCTGTAATGGAGAAACTGGGAATCCTTGAGGTACAGACTACCAATTTCTCATTAGAGATGGCAGACAAATCTATGAAAATGGCTTATGGACTAGTAGAGGACGTGTTAGTAAAGGTTGAAGGCCTTTACATCCCTGCTGATTTCATAATCCTAGACACTGGGAAGAATGAGGATGAATCCATCATCCTTGGAAGACGCTTCCTAGCCACAGCAAGAGCTGTGATTGATGTAAACAGAGGAGAATTGATCCTTCATCTGAATGAGGACAACCTTGTGTCTAAAACTCAAGAATCTCCGTCTGTAACAATGGAGAGGAAGCATAGAAAGCTTCTCTCAGTACAAAGTCAACTAAAGCCCCCACAGTCAAACTCTAAGTTTGGTGTTGGGAGGCCTCAGCCAAACTCTAAGTTTGGTGTTGAACTCTCATATCCAAACTCTAAGTTTGGTGTTGGGAGTCTATAAAATTGACCTGATCACCTGTGTGGCTCCATGAGAGCCCACTGTCAAGTTATTGACATTAAAGAAGCGCTTGTTGGGAGGCAACCCAATTTTTATTTATCTAATTTTATTTCTATTTTTATTGTTCTTTCATGTTTTATTAGGTTCATGATCATGTGGAATCACAAAACAAATACAAAAATTAAAAACAGAATCAAAAATAGCAGAAGAAAAATCACATCTTGAAGGAAGGACTTACTGGCGTTTAAACGCCAGTAAGGAGCATCTGGCTGGCGTTCAACGCCAGAACAGAGCATAGATCTGGCATTGAACGCCAAAAACAAGCAACATCCTGGCGTTCAAACGCCAGAAGAAAAATCACATCTTGAAGGAAGGACTTACTGGCGTTTAAACGCCAGTAAGGAGCATCTGGCTGGCGTTCAACGCCAGAACAGAGCATAGATCTGGCATTGAACGCCAAAAACAAGCAACATCCTGGCGTTCAAACGCCAGGAATGCACCTTGAGAAGAGCTGGCGCTGAAAGCCAGAAACAAGCATAGAACTGGCGTTCAATGCCAGAAACATGCTGCATATGGGCGTTGAACGCCCAGAACAAGCATCACTTCGGCGTTTAAACGCCAGAAATGCATGCAAAGGCATTTTGCATGCCTAATTGGTGCTGGGATGTAAATCCTTGACAACTCAAGATCTGTGGACCCACAGGATCATCTCAGCATCTGTGGACCCCACAGGATCCCCACCTACCCCCACTCATATTCTCCCCTCACTCTCTTCCATATTTTTTCTTCTTCTTCTTCTTTTCTTTCTTCTCTTGCTCGAGGGCAAGCAATATTCTAAGTTTGGTGTGGTAAAAGCATAAGCTTTTTGTTTTTCCATTACCATTAATGGCACCTAAGGCCAGAGAAACCTCAAAAAAAAAATAGAAAAAAGGGAAGACAAAAAGCTTCCACCTCCGAGTCATGGGAGATGGAGAGATTCATCTCAAGGGTTCATAGCTCAGTAGAGGAGCATTTGACTGCAAATCAAGAGATCCCTGAGATACCTCAGGGGATACATTTTCCTCCACATAATTATTGGGAGCAACTAAGGATAGGAGCACCAAAATCACTAGGGATCATGCAACAGAGGCAAGAAAGAGACATAAAGGAGCTCAAAAAGCACCATTGGTCCTTCAAAAGGCGCCACCCTCACTAAGGTGGACTCATTCCTTAACTTCCTTGTTCTTAATTCTCTATTTTTCGTTTTTATGTTAAATGTTTATCTATATTTGTGTCTTTATTACCTGATCATTAGTGTCTAAGTGTCTATGCCTTAAAGTAATGAATATGAATCCATCACCTCTCTTAAATAAAAAATATTTTAAAAACAAAAGAACAAGAAGTACATGGTTTCAAATTCATCCTTGAAACTAGTTTAATTATTTTGATGTGGTGACAATACTTTTTGTTTTCTGAATGAATGCTTGAACAGTGCATATGTCTTTTGAAGTTGTTGTTTACGAATGTTAAATATGTTGGCCTTTGAAGAATAAGGAAAAAGGAGACATGTTATTTGATAATCTGAAAAATCATAAAAATGATTCTTGAAGCAAGAAAAAGCAGTGAATACAAAAGCTTGCAAAAAAAAAAGGCGAAAAAAAATAGAAAAAGAAAAAAGCAAGCAGAAAAAGCCAAAAGCTCTTTAAACCAAAAGGCAAGAGCAAAAAGCCAATAGCCCTTAAAACCAAAAGGCAACGGTAATAAAAAGGATCCAAGGCTTTGAGCATCAGTGGATAGGAGGGCCTAAAGGAACAAAATCCTGGCCTAAGAGGCTAAACCAAGCTGTCCCTAACCATGTGCTTGTGGCGTGAAGGTGTCAAGTGAAACCTTGACACTGAGCGGTTAATGTCAAGGTCCAAAGCACAAAAAAAAGAGTGTGCTTAAGAACCCTGGACACCTCTAATTAGGGACTTTAGCAAAGCTAAGTCGCAATCTAAAAAGGTTCACCCAGTTATGTGTCTATGGCATTTATGTATCCGGTGGTAATACTGGAAAACAAAGTGCTTAGGGCCACGGCCAAGACTCATAAAGTAGCTGTGTTCAAGAATCAACATACTGAACTAGGAGAATCAATAACACTATCTAAACTCTGAGTTCCTATAGATGCCAATCATTCTGAACTTCAATGGATAAAGTGAGATGCCAAAACTATTCAAGAGGCAAAAAGCTACAAGTCCCGCTCATATGATTGGAGCTATGTTTCATTGATATTTTGGAATTTATAGTATATTCTCTTCTTTTTATCCTATTTGATTTTCAGTTTCTTGGGGACAAGCAACAATTTAAGTTTGGTGTTGTGATGAGCAGATAATTTATACGCCTTTTGGCATTAATTTTACATAGTTTTCAGTTTGATTTAGTTAGTTTTTAGTATATTTTTATTAGTTTTTAATTAAAAATCACATTTCTGGACTTTACTATGAGTTTGTGTGTTTTTCTGTGATTTCAGGTATTTTCTGGCTGAAATTGAGGGACCTGAGCAAAAATCAGATTCAGAGGTTGAAGAAGGACTGCAGATGCTGTTGGATTCTGACCTCCCTGCACTCAAAGTGGATTTTCTAGAGCTACAGAACTCCAAATGGCGCGCTTCTAATTGCGTTGGAAAGTAGACATCCAGTGATTTCCAGCAATATATAATAGTCCATACTTTGCCCGAGTTTAAATGACGCAAACTGGCGTTGAACGTCAGTTCCATGTTGTAGTTTGGCGTTCAGCGCCAAAAACAAGTTGCAAAGTAGAGTTCAACGCCAAAAACACGTTACAAACTGGCGTTCAACTCCAAGAATGACCTCTCCACGTGTAAACTTCAAGCTCAGCCCAAGCACACACCAAGTGGGCCCCGGAAGTGGATTTCTGCATCATTTACTCATTTCTATAAACCCTAGTAACTAGTTTAGTATAAATAGGACTTTTTACAATTGTATTTACATCTTTAGTTTCATCTATAGATCACATTTGGGGGCTGGCAATTCGGCCATGCCTGAACCTTTATCACTTATGTATTTTCAATGGTAGAGTTTCTACACACCATAGATTAAGTTGTGGAGCTCTGCTGTTCCTCATGAATTAATACAAAGTACTACTATTTTCTATTCAATTCAAGCTTATTCCGCTTCTAAGATATTCATTCGCACTTCAACATGAATGTGATGATCGTGACACTCATCATCATTCCCTATGAATGTGTGCCTGACAACCACTTTCGTTCTACCTACGATTGAATGAGTATCTTTGGATTTCTTAATCAAAATCTTCGTGGTATAAGTTAGAACCCTTGGATGGCCATTCTTGAGATCCAGAAAGTCTAAACCTTGTCTGTGGTATTCCGAGTAGGATCCAGGAAGGGATGGCTGTGACGAGCTTCAAACTCACGAGTGCTGGGCGTAGTGACAGACGCAAAAGGATGGTGAATCCTATTCCAGTATGATCGAGAACCTCCAGATGATTAGCCATGCAGTGACAGCGCATCGGACCATTTTCACAGAGAGGATGAGAAGTAGCCATTGACAACGGTGATGCCCTACACAAAGCTTGCCATGGAAAGGAGTAGGATTGATTGGATGAAGACAGCAGGAAAGCAGAGGTTTAGAGGAACGAAAGTATCTCGATACGCTTATCTGAAATTCTCACCAATGAATTACATAAGTACCACTATCCTATTTTATATTTTATTTATTTTCATCCACTATAATTTCTTAAAACAATTTAATCCGCCTGACTGAAATTTACAAGATGACCATAGCTTGCTTCATACCAACAATCTCCGTGGGATTCGACCCTTACTCACGTAAGGTATTACCTGGACGACCCAGTGCACTTGCTGGTTAGTTGTACAAAGTTGTGAAACAAAATTAAGAATATGAACGTGTGTATGAAGTTTTTAGCGCTGTTACCAAGGAAGTAAAGATCACGATTTCGCACACCAGGTTGTAATGGGGCTCGGGTCAAGGTAAGATTGTATTTGGTCAAGTGAGCTTGAAATTTGAATCTTTGATTAACCTAAGCTTCCCACCTAACCTACAACAACATTCTTCACTTTTTCACACACTCATGCATTCCCTTTCAATCACATTCCATATGCATTGATATTATTACTTTACTTTGGGGTATTTTTGTCCCCTTTTATTACTTTTTTTTTCTTTTTCTTTTTCCATTTTTTTTTCTTTTATTTTTCTTTTGTTTTTCTCTTTTTCTTTTGATGAATTATATACAAAAGTGCCAATGCATATGGTTTTAAATATTTAATACATGAGCATGTACCCAATTCCCAAAATTTTCAATAAAAATACTAAAATACATTTTTATCTCACCCAATGTCCCCAAATTTTCCCATACTTGAATGATAAACACACCCACTAGCCTAAGCTAATCAAAGATCCAAACAAGGGACATTTATTATTTTCCGCTTTAAGGCTTGTAATATGCTAAAATTAAGAACAAATTGGTTTAGCATAGGCTCAAAGTTGGCTAACAATGGAAGATAAACAGTAGGCTATTTGGGTAAGTGAGCTATTTGAAACGATAGTCTCAATCATATAAATGTATTCATACACAAAATAATGGACATATAGAATCAAGCAAATCAAAGATTACAATCAAAAAAGGAGTTTATTACGCAAGAACAAAGTTTATGGTTGAAAACATACAACCATACAATTAAGGCTCAAATGTTACTTGGTGTTTTGTTCAGTATCTTTTCTATGTTCTTTAAGAAGTATATTTCAAGCAAGTTCATAAACAAGTTTTAAATCTAATCAATGGAACGCCCTAAAAGAGATTTCTTGAAAATTATTTCTTGTTTTACTAAACTTATTTCCTATACTAGGCAACATGCAAATATAACTATAAGCAAGCCAAGATATATACAAGCAACTAATAAAAGTGCAATGTAATGAAATATTAAACAAATATTCACAAAAACATAACTATTAAAAGCTAGAAAATAGTGCAAAGTGTTGAGAAAGAGAAATTTATGCCTCGAAAATTACGGATCCTCTCCCACACTTAAACGTTGCACGGTCCTCCGTGCATGCACTCAATCCGGGGGTTAAGAGATGTGAGGCTTCACTTTCAGCTGGTGGGGATTGGGGCTCGGGTCACTGTATAAAACAAATAAACAAGAATTGAGGAAAAATTTATAGTAGTGTGGTATGATAAAAGACAATGTGTGTATTCTAAGTGTTCACGGTTTAGAACACACATTGGCTAGGTAAAATGGCAACCACATAATCAAAAGAAATAACATGTGTTCCTCAATCAAGGTAGCTTAGGTTGCATGTAAAGAGTAAGCAAGAGATACCGCACAAACAAACTTAGGTAACCACAACTAAAGTGAATTGAACATTTAATATTGGATATTGAAGTTATGGAAGTGAAAGCGCAAGGTGAATAGAAAATGGCACAATCAACAATAACCAATTCATTGATGAAAAGAAGACTACTTATTCATCCTCAAAGTCACATAATAAAGGTACTTGTTGCAAAAAGTGACAAGCTAGATAAGAATCAAGTTAAGTCACTCAAACAAATGCAAAGCCTTAAAATAAATAAGTATCTTGTTATGTGATTATATTGACATGAAAATCATGCTGATCAAGTAATTTCAATTCAATTCACTAAAGTAAAGGTGCACAATTCATAATTAAGTTGCCAAACAAGTATATAGTTTAATGCATATGGTAACTACAACATATGAATTAAACTCATAATTCATTTAGTCAATCAAACAAAGACTTAATGTTCAGTGCAGATAGTTATCAAAAATTAAATCAAAATTCAAGCATGAAGCAACCCAATCAACATCAATAAAAAACTTGCAATTTATTTAATTAACAAACAGCTAAACCAAAACTAATATAATTACTAAAACAAAAATGAGGTGCATTGAAAACTAAGTAAAATAAGTAGAAAAACAGGGGAAAAGCAAGAGAAGAGAGGGATGGAGGGGGTGAAAAGTGCGTTAGGGCTAAATTTAAAGTACAATGAAAATGTTGCCCAAAACAGCACTTGTGCGTATCATGAATTAATATTTGATGAGATACTTTGGCTTGATTTGAGTGGATTTCATCACATAAACCTACACTTAAAAACCAAAATAGCATACTTTTGTGTTTGATCCCTAAATTGACCCTAAATGTGAAAACATGCATTTTTGTGCTTAAATTGAGAAAGTTTATTCCACTTTTATGCCATTTGATGCCATGACTTATTTGTTGACTGATTTTAGGCTCTAGAGGCAAGATTGGCTAAGCAAAAGTGGAAGAAAGCATGTATAAGGGAGAAAACATGAAGAAAACAAGAAAAAGCAAACACAGGAGAGCGTGCGTGCGTACAAGCCAGCGTGCGTACGCACAAGACGAAATTAGCATGTGTGCGTACGCACAAGCACCTGTGCGTATGCACAGGAGAATATTCAGCGAAGTGTGCGTACGCACAGGACCTTGCATGTGGATTCATTAATGAAACACGTGATCCGTGAATTTAGGGGCCTTTGGCCCAGTTTTGGAGGACTTTATGCTAAATGGGAAATGCTATATGAAGGGGAAATGATCAAATATGAAGGCATTAGAGTAGGAGGCCTCATTCTACATTTTTTAGCATAGTTAATTAGGAGTAGGAGTAGTGTAGAGTAGATAATTCTCTCCTAGGGTTTATGTAGCTTTCATGTAGCATTTTATAGCAAGATTTGATCTTGGATTTTACTCATCTTTTTTAAGTACTCTTTAATTTCCTCTTTAATTTCACTACTTTTGTCTTTATTTTCTTATGGTTCAAGTACTTTGTTTATATATGCAATTTTGAGTTCTTGAAGTTTTGATTGATGAATTTCATATTTCATGATTTTTATATGCTTGTTTGATTGTCTCTTGTTGATATTTTTGATAGTTGGTTATAGTTTTCTATTTTTCCTTGAAATTTTCCATGTTTTGCTTTTATGCACACAAGGTATTTGTGAAAATGCCAACTTTAGATTTTGAGTAGATTTTCGCACCTTGGCTTGGGATTTGAGTTCCAAGGATACTAGAGTCATGATGTCCGACATTTAGTAATAATTCTTGGGCAGTTAGTTGATTTTTATTTCCATTGACGCTAGCTTTTTACCAACAAGTTTGGTAAGTTAGCTAGGACTTATGAATTAAGGTCAATTATGCTTGCTTGACATACTCCTTGATGTTAGGGGTTGACTAAGCGAGATTGACTCATCATAATTACCATAGTTGTGGTTATGGTGATGATAGGATTCCTTGGACTCTCATCCCCAAGTCAAAGCTCTTTTATGCATTTATAGCATTTTCACTAGTTTTGATCTTGTTTTCCATTTACTTGCATAGATTCCAATTTTGATTATCTCTTTGTTCTTTTATTGCTTAGTTCTTTTAATCTTTTTCTCTTTGATTGCATAACCCTTTTTCCTAACAACCGAAAGCATGACACTTCAATTGCATTCCTAGGGAGAACAACCTGAAGTTTAAAGACTCTCAGATTATATGCTTTGTATTTGAATTAAACTTTGATGTTGGTTGATTGTTGGGTTGGGACTATACTTACAACGCCAATTCTATTTTGATGAAAATTCCTAATCCACTTTGGGCGCTCATCAAGTTTTTGGCGCCGTTGTCGAGGAGCTAGCATCATGTGTGCTATATTTTGGTTGTTGTAAATATGTCCATAGTGTGAATAGATACTTTTTGGGTTGTTTTTTTGTTTTTGCTATTTATTAGGATTTTTTCTTCTTTTGTTAATTGATGTTTTTTGCTTTTATTTTCAATTTTCTCTATGAATTATCACCCTCTTGGTTTGGAGTTTGGTTGTGATCATTTTGTAGGGTTTGGTAACTTCAATTTTGGTTTGCATCATGGGATTGGAGTATCAATTTTGGAAGGAGCAACCTCCTCTATACGACAATGAACCATACCCTTCCCAATTTGCATACCCAAACCAAGGATATGGTGGATTTCACTTTGATTATGCACCTCCACCACCATATGCCTATGACCCATACCTCCAACATAATCCTCGACCACCACATTTTCAAACACCACACCACCACTACCAACAACCACATCCGTACATACCACCTTAAGATACTCATCAACATGAACTACCTCCCCCATATACAACCTTCTTCCCAACCAATGAACTTTCCCTCTTATCTAATTGTGAAGTTCTCCAACCCTTGACCCAAGAACCATAAGTCCTTCAAGCCTTTCTCCAAGAGCAAGAAGGATTCTGAATGACACAAGGGCACTTCATGGCCACCATAGGCGAAGCGGTAAACCGCTTAATCCTCCTACACTCATCCGATCAAGGCATTCCTCTTGAGGAATGTGAGGGATCAATGATGAGTGAAAATTAGATTTCCACACAAAACTCACCGGCAAGTGTACTGGGTCGCATCAAGTAGTAAAACTCACTTAGAGTGAGGTCGATCCCACAAGGATTGATGGATCAAGCAACATTAGCGAGTGATAAGTCTAGTCAAGCTAACATTGGTGAATTAGATGAAATTGAAGCAACAAAAAGTAAATTTCAGGAATTTTAAAGTGCAGAAGGTAAATTGACTGAAACTTAAAAAGCAAGGAATGTAAATTGCAGTAAATGTAAATCAGCAGAATGTAGATTGGAAAAAAGCATAAAGAGCTAGAAAAGTAAATTGCAGCAAAATATAAAGGGGGCTGGGTGCTAGAAAATTAAATGGAAGCAGTAAATTAGAACTCAGAACAATTGACAGAATCTTAAACTTGCAGGAAGAATAAATCAAATTGAGTCAAGAACAAAAATGCAAAAATTGCAGAGAAGTAGAAGTGCAGAAGAGTAAATCAGCAAGAAGACTTAGATCAATTCTGAAATCTCAAAGAGAAATTAACAATTTAAATGAAATAACAAAAACAGAAAGAAAGCCAAGAGCTCAATTGCTCTCTCGATCAAAACAGAAAGGAAATTGCAGAGGAAAGAAAATGAAATAGAAAAGAAAAGAAAACCCAGATCTGATTTCCAATTCTCAAGTTCACAAAGGAAAATTTAAACAAAGAACTCTCTATTCTACTCCTACTCCTATTGCTCTCTAGCAGAGCCAGCCTTCCTATGAAAATGAAATTGATGCCTTTATATAGGGTTTACCTAAATGACAAATGAAATTAAAAATAAATTACAAAAATAAAATTCATATTCTAACTATTTCTCGTGCCTTTGAGTGATGTCAATGAGCTATCCTTGCTTTGAGGCTTCAATGGGCTTGAATTGGAATTAATTGAGCCAGAGTTGCACTTGGAGTGGGCTCTTTTGGTTTGGATTTGAAGAAAGGTGGGTCCAGTTGGCTTTGGTTCAAGTGGCATGGGTTGGGGGCATGCTCCAGTGGAGCGCTCCGTTTGGTTTTGTGAATGCTACGTTTACTTAGCCTTGTTGGTGAGCCAATTTCGTGCCAAGCCTCCTTGCTCATAGCGTTCACTCTTTGAACGCTACATTCAAATTGTGAACGCTACACTTGATGCTGAGCCTTCCTCTCTATGAGAAGCACGAAAACGTTAGCTATAGAGAATGCTACGTTCTAATTTCCGAGCGCTGCCTCCTTGGTTTGCTCTTTGGTGTGCATGCTTGGCTTCTTTGAGCGCTCCGTTCTCTCCTTTGAATGCTAGGCTCTTTGCTTCCAAGCTTTATGTTGCGACAAAGTTCACAAAAGTGAACGCTACATTCAAAATTTTAAACGCTATGTGTTACTTTGATGTGCACCCTTGCTTTCCTTAATGCCTTTCCCGAAAACGTTCATTTTTATGAACGTGGTGCTCACTTAAATTGAACGCTCCTTGTTTGAACGCTTGCTATCTTTGCTAGCTTTACTAATTCAAGCTTTCATTATCTTTAATTAACAATGCCAAGCGTTCATTCATTTAAGGCTAGCGTTTATTCATGATGGCTTTAATAATTAAATGTTTCATGCATGCATTTATTTCATTCATTCGGTCATTAATAAATAAATGCATGCATGCATAAGCATTAATGCATGATAGTTCATGATGCTAATGCCAAGGCTCCATGGTCATGGGCCACGCTTTTAAAAGCGTGGCCTAAGATTCCAAAGCGTGCTCAAACTTCAAAGTGTGCCCCAAAATCCTTCTTTTCTTCTTTTGAGCTGATTTTGTGCTATTTTGCTTCTTTTTCCACTTATTTCTTACAAAATTTATAAAATCAAAAGATCAAGGAAATATACCATTTAAGCACAAAAGCATTCAATATTTAAGCACTAATCATCAATTTCTTGTATGAAAAAACATAGAAAAACATGACATGATGACATGTCATCACAACACCAAACTTAAACCTTGCTTGTCCCCAAGCAAGAAAAGAATCATGCAATAAAGATTGACAATCTAAGGCAAGAAGAATAGTAACTCAATGTTCGTGGTTGGCTAGTTTTCTATGCATGCTACAATCACAAAAGAAATGTAAATGATTGATGCTACTATCTAGCTCAATTTATGAAATCTTTTTCTTATATTTCTTCCTTGAAACAAGCTTTTGATTTTCTTATTAGCTTCTTCTTTTGGGTGCTTTGCCCCATGAGTTGATAACAAAGCTATGACTCTAAATGCTTTGTTTTTAAGTATTACCACTTGATACACAAGCACCACAAAAATTTAATTAGAGGACTTCATTAAGCTCATTTGTTTCTTTTCTTGACTCTCTAATCATTGATGCTCAGAGCCTTGAGCTTTGAGGGAGTGCATTTGCACTTGAGCCTAGCCTTGACTTCTAAGTGTTTTGTTTTTAAGCTTTTTGCCTGATACATAAACACCACAATTACTTAACAATTAAATTGTCATTGGTACTCAGAGCCTTCAGCTTTCCCATTATGTCCCTTTTTTCTTTTCTTACCTTAATTTGCAATTGCTTCTTTAAGATTTTCATGATTTCAAAAGATTTCACAAAATGTCCTAGATGAAAACTTCAATTAAATAAGATCTAATACAATTGAGCAACAGTTAACCATACTAGCCTTCCAATACTTGTATGCACATGCTAAATTCTTCTTTAATGACCTTGTTTGTTTATGATCATGATACTTTACTGCTTTGAACTTTACAAAACTTAAGTTGGTAGTCATAGTGGCATAGCAACATGTTACATATCAAAATTCAGGCTATATTTATTCATACACACATGTAAACAGAGAAGATAAAGACAATCATGCAATTTAAAGTGCTGGAAACAAATGAGAGGAAAAGGAACTTTACAACCTTGTAATTCATCTTCTTTATTGTTGTCATTTTCCTCTCATTCTTCCCTTTCCCTTGTCAAACTCAGAATGCTTGTTCATCCTCAAGCAATAATTAGAACAATGGCTATGGGGCTACGATGGATCATGAATGTCTTACACAAAGAAATGTTAGTAGTACATGTGTTTTGATCAAGCAAAATTAAAGATAACAATCAAGGCACAGAGAAACAGAGATATTGTGATTGCAAACATAAGAGGGAGTGCATGATACATTGCATAAAAATATAAGTGGCACACCAAACTTAGTGTGACACTCTCACTTGGAATTGATGCAAGTATCTAGTAAAGTTTGAAACCAAATTTTGTTGCATAGCAACACCAAACTTAGAATGCAACCATATGTCAATTTATTTGAACTAAAACTAAGCAAATGAAACTGTTATTTGTTAAATACAATCACCAAGTGAAGCATCTGTCATGAATAAGGATTTCTTGGTGAGGTATTAACAAAAACAGTTAAGTAGAAAACTAAATGAAAGCATTTAAAAATAGAGAAATGACTAAAGCAAGTAGAATGAAAAAGTGTCAAACCAAAAGAAAAATAATACTGCAAAGGCATTATGATTATGTAGACAAGTGGTGTTGCTGGATGGATTGCATAAAAAATAAGTGACACACCAAACTTAGAATCTTAGTGTGACACTTTCAATTCAGATTTGATGCAATCATCCATAGAGATTGAAAACACATTGTTGCAGGGCAACACTAAACTTAGAATGTAGTCATATGCCAATTTATTAAAATTGATTAAAGCAGTCAGAGAAAGTAAACAAAGCAAAGAAATGAAATGTTACCTACAGTTGGGTTGCCTCCCAACAAGCGCTCTTTTAGTGTCATTAGCTTGACATGTTGTTCTTCACTTTCTTCCTCTTCTTCTAGTTTGTTAAGAGGAATGACCTCAAGGGGGGAGAAGATTCAGCTATTGTCCCCTGTCTTGGCCTCTCCTCAGCAAGCTTCCTTTTGTAAATGGCTTGATTGAGCTTGCTTGCTAGATCAGGGACAGGATTGGTGCTCTTGTTAGTTGCCTTCACTTCTTGGATATCAATACTTGGTGGTTGTGTGATGGTTGGAGTATTATCTTCATCAAAAGCCCTTTGAATTGGTGGTTCAATGAGCCCTTCATCTATGCACTTCTCTGCTTCAATTGAGTGTGATTTCTCTTGATTGTCTTCCTCACTTTCTTGTTCCTCCACTTCCTCCTTTGCAGATTGTTCCTTATCCTGAATTCTTGGCACTCCTAAGTTTCTCCTGCTTTACTTTAAGTGCCCCTCCATCTTCTTGAAGAGGATTTCTTTCCAGGATTGTTTGTGTCTTTCTAAGAGTTGTTCTTGTCTTTCAATGACTTGGTATTGGCTTTCCAAGGATTCTTTGGACCATTGAAGGTAATCCTCAACTGCTAGCTCAAGAGATGAAGGTTGAGAGTGATTTTAGTGACATGGATGTATTGTGGTGAGGTTGTTTTGAGTGGTATGAAATGAATCTGGTGAATTAGGGAATGAATTTTTTGAATGTTGAAATGAGTTTTCTGTGTAGTGGGATGAATTTTGATGAACTAAGTCGTATGGATCTTAGGGGGAAGTTTGTGTTGAGGCAAAATCAAGTGATGAAGGATTTTCATATGAAAAACTGGGAGGTGAGGTTGGACAAGTTTTCATAAATGAATTAAATGCTTGCTCAAGTGATGATGGCTCTTGATATGTGGAGTATGAATTGTCAAATGCTCTCTGATTTTGGTCCTCCCAAGCACAACTTAAAGAATTTTTTAATTCATCATAGTATGGATCATCTTATGGCATTAGAGGACAGCTTTGCATGAATTTATTGAAGGCATAATCAAGAGATGATGTCTCTTGCTGAGTATTATATGGAGCACTAGAATTCCCTTCCCAGCCATAGTTAGTGTTAGTATCATAACAGTATGATTTACTTTTTGGCTTTGGGAGGAAATTCCTTTCACTTAATTGTTCACACTCTTGTTGATATACACAGACACCATGAGAAAAATGACATAAATCATTTTATGGCTTTGGATAATATCTCTTGTGATTTGCTTAATCAATTTGTGGTTCTGGAGCATATCTCCATGGATTGGAGTGCTCAGAATGTGCAACTTCTTGGTGATATTCCTATCCATCATTAGAGTAATGACTTGAATCATATTGTGATGGTGAGCAATATCCCATGAAGTTTGTTTGATCAGAAGATAAATTGAACTCCATTTAAATTTTGTAAAACACAACACCAGTGAAAATTGAGATTCATGTCACAGTTGAAAATTCCTTAGTGAGGCAATAACTCAAACACCTTGGTGTCAGCCAAAAAAATAGAAAATTAAAGGAACAAAAACAAAGAAAATGCTTAATCTAGACCTCTCACCCAGTTAGTCATTGTCGATCTATATCAATCCCTGGCAACGGCGCCAAAAACTTGATGAGTGAAAATTAGATTTCCACACAAAACTCACCGGCAAGTGTACCGGGTCGCATCAAGTAGTAAAACTCACTTAGAGTGAGGTCGATCCCACAGGGATTGATGGATCAAGCAACTTTAGTGAGTGATTAGTCTAGTCATGCTAACATTGGTGAATTGGGTGAAATGGAAGCAATAGAAAGTAAATTTCAGGAATTTTAAAGTGCAGAAGGTAAATTGACTGAAACTTAAAAAGCAAGGAATGTAAATTGCAGTAAATGTAAATCAGCAGAATGTAGATTGGAAAAAAGCTTAAAGAGCTAGAAAAGTAAATTGCAGTAAAATATAAAGGGGGCTGGGTGCTAGAAAATTAAATGGAAGAGGTAAATTAGAACTCAGAACAATTGACAGAATCTTAAACTTGCAGGAAGAATAAATCAAATTGAGTCAAGAACAAAAATGCAAAAATTGCAGAGAAGTATAAGTGCAGAAGAGTAAATCAGCAAGAAGACTTAGATCAATTCTGAAATCTCAAAGAGAAATTAACAATTTCAATGAAATAACAAAAACAGAAAGAAAGCCAAGAGCTCAATTGCTCTCTCGATCAAAACAGAAAGGAAATTGCAGAGGAAAGAAAATGAAATAGAAAAGAAAAGAAAACCCAGATCTGATTTCCAATTCTCAAGTTCACAAAGGAAAATTTAAACAAAGAACTCTCTATTCTACTCCTACTCCTATTGCTCTCTAGCAGAGCCAGCCTTCCTATGAAAATGAAATTGATGCCTTTATATAGGGTTTACCTAAATGACAAATGAAATTAAAAATAAATTACAAAAATAAAAATTCATATTCTAACTATTTCTCGTGCCTTTGAGTGATGTCAATGAGCTATCCTTGCTTTGAGGCTTCAATGGGCTTGAATTGGAATTAATTGAGCCAGAGTTGCACTTGGAGTGGGCTCTTTTGGTTTGGATTTGAAGAAAGGTGGGTCCGGTTGGCTTTGGTTCAAGTGGCATGGGTTGGGGGCATGCTCCAGTAGAGCACTCTGTTTGGTTTTGTGAACGTTACATTCACTTAGCCTTATTGGTGAGCCAATTTCGTGCCAAGCCTCCTTGCTCATAGCATTCACTCTTTGAACGCTACATTCAAATTGTGAACGCTACACTTGATGCTGAGCCTTCCTCTCTATGAGAATCACGAAAATGTTGGCTATAGAGAATGCTACGTTCTAATTTCCAAATACTGCCTCCTTGGTTTGCTCTTTGGTGTGCATGCTTGGCTTCTTTGAGCGCTCTATTCCCTCCTTTGAATGCTAGGCTCTTTGCTTCCAAGCTTTATGTTGCGACAAAGTTCACAAAAGTGAAAGCTACGTTCAAAATTTTGAACGCTATATGTTGCTTTGATGTGCACCCTTGCTTTCCTTGATGCCTTGCCCGAAAACGTTCATTTTTATGGTTCAAGTGGGATGTGAAGTACAATTGAGTGGATTTTGGAGAATGTTGGGGTACTTCAAGGGTAATTTGAAAGCTTGTCCATCCGGCTTGGATCCCGGAGGAGCTTTAAAGTGCCAGCTTGGATGGAGGTTCAAGGAGGAGTGGAAACACAAGCCACCCTAACAAGAGTCTCCTTAACAAGTCCAACTTAAGGACTATAAACCAAAGTTCTTGGTGGGAGACACCCCACCATGGTGACATCTTTCTTACCCTTTGCTCTTTGTTTATAGTTTTGGTTTATTGCATTTTTGTTTGTTTTAGTTAGCCTAGGATTAATTTTATTTTGAGCTTGGATAGTTTGATCTTATTTGTATCATGATTTTGTGGAGTTTTGAATGTTAGGGGTTGAATTTTGGTTGAGCTAAGGTTGAGTGCATTAGATTTTGAAAGAAAAATTTTTGGAAGAAACAGCGCATGTGCGCACACACACCCTTGTGCGCACGCACACAACAACAAAATTCTGCACACTGTGCGTACGCACCCACCTGTGCATACGCACACTAGCCTATATGCCCTCCGTTGAGAGCGCTTGCACGCAATGTGCACGCGCATCTCCCTCTATTTTGCACTCTGTGCGTGCGCACTCCTTTGTGCGTACGCACACGTCCTTACACCCACTCTGGTGGGAGCGCTCGCATGCCCTGTCCGCATGCACCCCTACCTCTTTTCGCCCTTGTGCGTGCGCATGGACCTGTGTGCACACGCAGACATGATCCTAAAAAAAAAGTGTTTTGTGCGTACGCACGTACTAGTGCGTACTTACACGTCTTGTTTCCCTCTCTGTCCAGAGCACTCGCACACCTTGTGCGAGCACACGTCTCCCCTGATTCACCTGGTGTGCGTGCACACATGCCTGTGCGTACGCACAAGTGCTGTTTTGGGCAAAAGTTTTATTGCACTTTGAATTAAGCCCTAACACACTTCCACCCCCCCTCCATCCCTCTCTTCTCTCCCTTTTGCTCTATTTTCTACTTATTGTTGTTAGTTTTGTTTGCATTTTATTTTCATTTTGGTAATTATATTGGTTTTGGTTTAGTTATTTGTTAATTAAATAAATTGCAAGTGTTTGCTTGATGTTGATTGTGTTGCTTCTTAATTGAATGTCATTAATGCACTTATACTTTGCTTTAAATACTAGTTCCTAGTGGGTTTGATGATTCATGTTTTGATTGCATTATAGGACAAACTGTTTATAAGTGCACATTGAATTAAGTGAATTAAGTTGAAATTACCTGTTCATCATGATTTTCAAACTAAATTTATCACATGACTGGTACTTGTTCCTTATTAATTCTTTGCATTTGTTTGAGTGACTCAACTTGATTCTTATCAAGCCTATCACTTTTTGTAACAAGTATTTTACCATGTGACCTTTTTCTTTATGTTTCATGATGAATAAGGAGTTTTCTGCTAATTACTGGATTGGTTATTATTTATTGTGCTATTCTATACCAATTTTGTGCTTTCACTTGCACAATTTCAATATCCAATATCAAATACTCAATTCACTTTTATGGTTACCTAGGTTTGTTTGTGCCTCATCCCTTGCTTATTCTTTAATCGCAACCTAGGCCATCTAATTGAAGAACACATGCTTACTTTTTGATTGTGTGAATGCCATTTTAATCAGCCGTTGTGTATGTTCCAACCACGCGCATAATTGGAATACACACATGGCTAATTTTATCATACCACACCTCTATGCAAACTTTCTCAATTAGATGCTTATTAGCTTCCCCTTTTACCCTTTTGTGCAACTTGCCCTATGATTCCTAATTATACTTTATTCATTCTTTTTGAGGATGAAACATAAAGGCAAGGAGCTGGGAGAGGAGGAGGACGCCGAAAAGAGAGATTCCAATAATGCATTGAGCTTGGCAAGTTTACTACAACCTGAGCCCCCGCAACCGCCAACTGAAGTGGAACTCTTGAGAGACATTCTCCCCGGATCATGTTCATGCACGAAAGACCGTGCAACGCTTAAGCGTGGGGGAGGATTCACCATTTTTGGGGCGTAAACTTTCTTTTTCGGACACTTTGCACTTCATTTTTTGTTTTCTTTTATTATGTTTCTTGTATATATTTGGAGTGTTTTTGATTGTGGCATTGCATTATCTCCATAGTTTATATCTATTGCATTTTGCATCATTTGCATGGTATATACTTATAGATAGAAGTTGTGATTGGATGATGTGAATAGCATATGCCTAGTTCATTTTGTCCTAATTGTTCATGTTAGTTTTTGGTTGTTGAAAATTCGGAAGAGAACTAGGAAAGATTTTGAAATTGCATCCATCACAACATACATACATATAGGAAATAAATTTTAGTGAAAAACAATGAGGATTTTCCAAGAACTTTGTTTTTGGGCATTCTATTGAATTGATTTGAAAAATTATTTTTAAACTTGCTTGAATGATTTTTATGGAACATAGAAGAGAGAAAGAACAAAACAACCTTGTAAGTTGTTGAGCCTTGATGCACGAAATTGCGATCATCAACAATGGTGCCAAAGACTTGGTGCTCTCAAACGTGAATCACACTTTATCACAACTTCGCACAACTAACCAGCAAGTGCACTGGGTTGTCCAAGTAATAAACCTTACGTGAGTAAGGGTCGATCCCACGGAGATTGTCAGCTTCAAGCAAGCTATGGTCACCTTGTAAATCTCAGTCAGGCGGATTCAAATGGTTATGGTAAATTGATAATTAAAATATAATTAAAATATAAATAGGATAGAGATACTTATATAATTCATTTGTGAGAATTTCAGATAAGCGTATAGAGATGCTTTCGTTCCTCCTAAACCTCTGCTTTCCTGCTGTCTTCATCCAATCATTCTTACTCCCTTCCATGGCAAGCTGTGTGTAGGGCATCACCGTTGTCAATGGCTACATCCCATCCTCTCTGTGAAAATGGTTCAATGCGCTGTCACTGCATGGCTAATCATCTGTCGGTTCTCGATCATACTGGAATAGGATTTACTATCCTTTTACATCTGTCACTATGCCCAGCACTCGCGAGTTTGAAGCTCATCACAGTCATCCCTTCCCAGATCCTACTCGAAATACCACAGACAAGGTTTAGACTTTCCGGATCTCAGGAATGGCCGTCCATGGGTTCTAACTTATACCACGAATATTCTAATATCTCGGACTCGGTCCCCTGTATTAGATACCTAAGAGATACTCATTCTATCTCATCTTCATGTAGAACGGAAGTGGTTGTCAGGCACGCGTTCATAGGTGAGAATGGTGAGGAGCATCACATAATCATCACATTCATCATGTTTTTGGGTGCGAATGAACATCTTAGAATAAGAATAAGCTTGAATTGAATAGAAAAACAATAGTACTTTCCATTAATTCATGAGGAACAGCAGAGCTCCACTCCTTAATCTATGGTGTGTAGAAACTCTACCGTTGAAAATACATAAGAACAAGGTCCAGGCATGGCCGAGAGGCCAGCTTCCCTAAATAGCATATGAATTCGAAAATAGGGAAAAAGGAACTCCCCTTACAATAGTAAAAAGTTCTATTTATGCTAAACTAGTTACTAGGGTTACAGGAATGAGTAAATGATACAGAAATCCACTTCCGGGGCCCACTTGGTGTGTGCTTGGGCTGAGCATTGAGCTTTACAAGTGTAGAGGCTTCTCTTGGAGTTGAACGCCAGTTTGTAACCTGTTTCTAGCGTTTAACTTCACTTTGCAACCTGTTTCTGGCGTTTAACTCCAGAATGCAACATGGAACTGGATTTGAACGCCAGTTTGCGTCATCTAAATTCGGGCAAAGTATCGACTATTATATATTGCTGGAAAGCCCTGGATGTCGACATTCCAACGCAATAGAGAGCGCACCATTTGGAGTTTTGTAGCTCCAGAAAATCTACTTTGAGTGCAGGGAGGTCAGAATCCAACAGCATCTGCAGTCCTTCTTCAGCCACTGAATTAGATTTTTGCTCAAGTCCCTCAATTTCAGCCAGAAAATACCTGAAATCACTGAAAAACACACAAACTCGTAGTAAAGTCCAGAAATGTGATTTTTATTTAAAAACTAATAAAATTATACAAAAAACTAACTAAATTATACTAAAAACTATGTAAAAACAATGCCAAAAGCGTATAAATTATCCGCTCATCACAACACCAAACTTAAATTGTTGCTTGTCCCCAAGCAACTAAAAATCAAACAGGATAAAAAGAAGAGAATATACTATAAATCCCAAAATATCAGTGAAATTTAGCTCCAATCAGATGAGCGGGACTAGTAGCTTTTTGCCTCTTGAATAGTTTTGGCATCTCACTTTATCCATTGAAGTTCAGAATGATTGACATCTATAGGGACTTAGAATTCAGATAGTGTTATTGATTCTCGTAGTTCAGTATGTTGATTCTTGTACACAGCTACTTTATGAGTCTTGGCCGTGACCCTAAGCACTTTGTTTTCCAGTATTACCACTGGATACATAAATGCCACAGACATATAACTGGATGAACCTTTTCAGATTGTAACTCAGCTTTGCTAAAGTCCCCAATTAGAGGTGTCTAGGGTTCTTAAGCACACTTTATTTTTGCTTTGGACCTTGACTTTAACCGCTCAGTCTCAAGTTTTCACTTGACACCTTCACGCCACAAGCACATGGTTAGGGAGAGCTTGGTTTAGCCGCTTAGGCCAAGATTTTATTCCTTTAGGCCCTCCTACCCACTGATGCTCAAAGCCTTGGATCCTTTTTATTACCCTTGCCTTTTGGTTTAAAGGGTTACTGGCTTTTTGCTCTTGCCTTTTGGTTTAAAGAGCTTTTGGCTTTTTCTGCTTGCTTTTTTTTTTCTTTTATTTTCGCCATTTTTTTTTTCGCAATCTTTTTTTCTGCAAGCTTTGTTCTTCACTGCTTTTTCTTGCTTCAAGAATCATTTTTATGATTTTTCAGATTATCAAATAATATTTCTCCTTTTTCATCATTCTTTCAAGAGCCAACATATTTAACATTCATAAACATCAAATTCAAAAGACATATGTATTGTTCAAGCATTCATTCAGAAAACAAAAAGTATTGTCACCACATCAAAATAATTAAACTAGTTTCAAGGATGAATTCGAAACCATTTACTTCTTGTTCTTTTGTAATTAAAACATTGATCTTCTCTAATCTCATGGAGGATGATGGAGTGCTCTTGGTGCTCCATCCTTAGCTGTCCCATGTTGGAACTTAATTCTCCTAGGGAGGTGTTGATTTGCTCCCAATAATTCTGTGGAGGGAAGTGCATCCCCTAAGGCATCTCAGGGATTTCATGATGAGGAATTTCCTCATGCTCTTGTTGAGGTCCATAAGTGGACTCTCTTAGTGATGAGCTTTTGAGATGAATCTCTCCATCTCCCATGACTTAGAAGTGGAAGCTTTTGCCTTCCCTTTCCTCTTTCTTGAGGTTTTTCTGGCCTTAGGTGCCATTAATGGTTATGGAAAAACAAAAAGAAATGCTTTTACCACACCAAACTTAGAAGGTTTGCTCGTCCCCGAGCAAAAGAAGAAAGAAAGTAGTAGAAGAAGAAGAGAATGTAAGAGAGGGAGAGACGTGTGTATTCGGCCAAGGGAAGAAGAAAGGGTTGTGTTGTGTGAAAATGAAGAAGGAAGGAGGGGTTTATATAGGGGTGGAATGGGGTTTAGGGTTCGGCCATTAGGGTTGGGTTTGGGAGGGAAAAGAGTTTGAATTTTGGAGGTAGGTGGGGTTTATGGGGAAGAGTGGATGGATGTGAATGGTGAAGAGGTGATGGGGAAGAGTGATTGAGGTGATTGGTGAAGGGTATTTGGGGAAGAGAGTTATGAAAAGGTGTGAAGAGGAGAGAAGAAGTGGTAGGGATCCTGTGGGGTCAAGGACTTAACATCCCTGCTCCAATTAGGCGTGTAAAACTCCTTTGCTGTGCAATCCTGGTGTTTAACGCCAGACTGCTGCTTGTTTCTGGCGTTTAAACGCCAGAATGCTCCTCCTCCAGGGTGTGCTATTTTTAATGCTGTTTTTTTATTTTTCAGTAGTTTTTGTGACTCCACATGATCATCAACCTAATAAAACATGAATTAACAGAAAGAAAATAAAATAGATATAATTAAATAACATTGGGTTGCCTCCCAACAAGCGCTTCATTAATGTCAATAGCTTGACAGTGAGCTCTCATGGAGCCTCACAGATGTGCAGAGCATTGTTGGGACCTCCCAACACCAAACTTAGAGTTTGGTTGTGGCCTCCCAATACCAAACTTAAAGTTTGACTGTGGGGGCTTTGGTTGACTCTGCAGTGAGAGAAGCTTTTCATGCTTCCTCTCCATGGTTACAGAAGGAGATCCTTGAGTTTTAAACACAAGGTTGTCCTCATTCAGTTGAAGGATCAACTCTCCTCTGTCCACATCAATCACAGCTTTTGCTGTGGCTAGGAAGGGTCTTCCAAGGATGATGGATTCATCCTCATCCTTCCCTGTGTCTAGGATTACGAAATCAGCAGGGATGTAAAGGCCTTCAACCTTTACTAACACATCCTCTACTAGTCTATAAGCCTGTTTTCTTGAGTTGTCTGTCATCTCTAATGAGATTCTGGCAGCTTGCACCTCAAAGATCCCAAGTTTCTCCATTACAGAGAGTGGCATTAACTTTATTCCTGACCCCAGGTCACACAGAGCCTTCTCAAAGGTCATGGTGCCTATGTTATAGGGAATTAGGAATTTACCAGGATCCTGTTTCTTTTGAGGTAGTTTCTGCCTATCCAATGCATTTAGTTCATTGGTGAGCAAGGGAGGTTCATCTTTCCAAGTCTCATTACCAAATAATTTGGCATTCAGCTTCATGATTGCACCAACGTACTTAGCAACTTGCTCCTCAGTAACATCTTCATTCTCTTTAGAAGAAGAATACTCATCAGAGCTCATGAAGGGCAGAAGGAGGTTCAATAGAATCTCTATGGTCTCTAGTTGAGCCTCAGATTCCTTTGGTTCCTCAAAGGGAAACTCCTTATTGGTCACTGAACGTCCCAGGAGGTCTTCCTCACTAGGTTTCACGTCCTCCTCCTCCCTTGCAGGTTCGGCCATGATGGTCAAATCAATGGCCTTGCACTCTCTCTTTGGATTTTCTTCTGTATTGCTTGGGAGAGTACTAGGAGGAGTTTCAGTGACCCTTTTACTCAGCTGGCCCACTTGTGCCTCCAAGTTTCAGAGACTATATTTGCTAAGCTAGATGGATTCTGCTCAGAGTTCTCTGTCTGTTGCTGAGTGGATGATGGAAAAGGCTTGCTATTGCTAAACCTGTTTCTTCCACCATTATTAAAGCCTTGTTGAGGCTTTTGTTGATCCTTCCATGAGAAATTTGGATAATTTCTCCATGAGGGATTATAGGTGTTTCCATAGGGTTCACCCATGTAATTCACCTCTGCTATTGTAGGGTTCTCAGGATCATAAGCTTCTTCTTCAGAAGATGCCTCTATAGTACTATTGGATGATTCCTTCAATCCATTCAGACTCTGAGAAATCATATTGACTTGCTGAGTCAATATTTTATTCTGAGCCAATATGGCATTCATAGTATCAATTTCAAGAACTCCCTTCCTCTGAGGCGTCCCATTACTCACAGGATTCCTTTCAGAAGTGTACATGAACTGGTTATTAGCAACCATGTCAATGAGTTCTTGAGCCTCTGCAGGCATTTTCTTTAGGTGAATGGATCCACCTGCAAAATGGTCCAATAACATCTTTGATAACTCAGACAGACCATCATAGAATATATCCAGGATGGTCCATTCTGAAAGCATGTTAGAAGGATACTTTTTGGTTAGTTCCTTGTATCTCTCCCAAGCTTCATAGAGGGATTCACCTTCTTTCTGTTTGAAGGTTTGAACATTCACTCTAAGCTTGCTAAGCTTTTGAGGAGGAAAGAACTTGGCTAAGAAAGCCGTGACCAGCTTATCCCAAGAGTTCAGGCTGTCTTTAGGTTGAGAGTCCAACCATATTCTAGCTCTGTCTCTTACAGCAAACGGGAAAAGCATAAGCCTGTAGACCTCGGGATCAACCCCATTGGTCTTAACAGTATCACAGATCTGTAAGAATTCAGTTAAGAACTGAAAAGAATCTTCTGATGGAAGTTCATAAAACTTGCAGTTCCGTTGCATTAGAGAAACTAATTGAGGTTTAAGCTCAAAATTGTTTGCTCCAATGGTAGGAATTGAGATGCTTCTTCCATGTAAGTTGGAATTGGGTGCAGTAAAGTCACCAAGCATCTTCCTTGCACCACCACCATTGTTATTGGTTTCGGCCTTCTCTACTTCTTTTTTGAAAATTTCAGTAAAGTCCTCTTCAGAGTGTTGTGTTTTAGCTTCTCTTAGCTTCCTCTTCAGAGTCCTTTCAGGTTCCGGATCAGCTTCAACAAGAATGTTCTTATCCTTGCTCCTGCTCATGTGAAAAAGAAGAGAACACAAAAGAAAATATGGAATCCTCTATGTCACAGTATAGAGATTCCTTATGTAAGTATAAGAAGAGAAGAGTAGCAAAAAGAAAAAGATAAGAATCCAAACACAGGGAAGAGGAATGGGTTCAAATTCTTGAGTGAAAGAGGGGTGTTAGTAGATGAATAAATAAACAGAAGGGGATGAGAGATGAGAAAATTCGAAAATTAAACAAAATAAAATAAAAATCTTTTTTGTTTTTTAAAAATTAAAGTTAAAATTTGAAAATTAGAAAGAAAAATGAAATTAATTTAAATTGAAATTTAAAATAATTAGTTGATTAAAATTGAATTTTGAAAAAGAGGGAAGGGATTTTCGAAAATTAGAGAGAGAGAGCTAGTTAGGTAGTTTTGAAAAAGATAAGAATCAAACAAAAAGTTAAGTGGTTAATTGAAAAAAGATTTGAAAATCAAATTTTTAAAAGATAAGAAGTTAGAAAAGATTTAGAAAGGATTTTGAAATTGATTTTGAAAAAGATGTGATTGAAACTTATTTTGAAAAAGATTTGAAAAAGAAATTTAAAAAGATTTGATTTTGAAAATTAAAGTTGATTACCTGACTAACAAGAAACAAAAAGATATGATTTTAAAAATATAAAGATTGAACCTTTCTTAATAGGCAAGTAACAAACTAAAAATTTTTGAATCAATCACATTAATTGTTAGCATTAATTTTGAAAATATGAAACAAAAATAAGAAAAAGATTTTTGAAAATCATTTTGAAATTTTCGAAAATCATAAAAGAAAAATGAGAAAGATTTGATTTTTGAAAAAGATTTGAAAAAGGATAGAATTTTTAAATTGAAAATTTGATTTGACTCATAAGAAACAACTTAATTTTAAAAAGTTTTGAAAAAGTCAACTCAAATTTTCGAAAATTTATGAGAGAAAAAGGGAAAGATATTTTTTTTTATTTTTGAATTTTTAATGATGTGAGAAAAACACAAAAAAGACACAATGCATGAAAATTTTGGATCAAAACAAACGATGCATGCAAGAACACTATGAATGTCAAGATGAACACCAAGAACACTTTGAATGTCAAGATGAACATCAAGAACATATTTTTGAAAATTTTTAAGAAAAGAAAAATATGCAAGACACCAAACTTAGAAATTTTCAATAATTAGACACTAACAAATTAAAAATGCATATGGAAAACAGGAAAAGACACAAGACATAAAAATGCAAAGATCAAACAAAGCAATTCATCAAGAACAACTTGAAGATCATGAAGAACATATGCATGAGTTTTTGAAAAATGCACAAATTTTAAAAACATACAATTGACACCAAACTTAAAATTTGACTCAAGACTCAAACAAGAAACACAAAAAATATTTTTGATTTTATGATTTTATATATTTTTTTGGATTTTTTTGAAAATTATTTTTGAAAAAAACGCAAACAAATAAAAAATTTTTGAAAGATTTTTTTTTTTTGAAAACTTTTTGAAAAGAAAATTACCTAATCTGAGCAACAAGATGAACCGTCAGTTGTCCAAACTTGAACAATCCCCGGTAACGGTGCCAAAAACTTGGTGCACGAAATTGCGATCATCAACAATGGCGCCAAAGACTTGGTGCTCTCAGACGTGAATCACACTTTGTCACAACTTCGCACAACTAACCAGCAAGTGCACTGGGTCGTCCAGGTAATAAACCTTAAGTGAGTAAGGGTCGATCCCACGGAGATTGTCGGCTTGAAGCAAGCTATGGTCACCTTGTAAATCTCAGTCAGGCGGATTCAAATGGTTATGGTAAATTGATAATTAAAATATAAATAGGATAGAGATACTTATGTAATTCATTGGTGAGAATTTCAGATAAGCGTATAGAGATGCTTTCGTTCCTCCTGAACCTCTGCTTTCCTGCTGTCTTCATCCAATCATTCCTACTCCCTTCCATGGCAAGCTGTATATAGGGCATCACCGTTGTCAATGGCTACATCACATCCTCTTTGTGAAAATGGTCCAATGCGCTGTCACTACATGGCTAATCATTTGTCGATTCTCGATCATACTGGAATAGGATTTACTATCCTTTTGCATCTGTCACTACGCCCAGCACTCGCGAGTTTGAAGCTCGTCACAGTCATCCCTTCCCAGATCCTACTCGGAATACCACAGACAAGGTTTAGAACGGAAGTGGTTGTCAGGCATGCATTCATAGGTGAGAATGGTGATGAGCGTCACATAATTATCATATTCATCATGTTCTTGGGTGCGAATGAACATCTTAGAATAGGAATAAGCTTGAATTGAATAGAAAAATAATAGTACTTTGCATTAATTCATGAGGAACAGCATAGCTCCACACCTTAATCTATGGTGTGTAGAAACTCTACCGTTGAGAATACATAAGAACAAGGTCCAGGCATGGCCGAGAGGCCAGCCGCCCTAAATAGCATATGAATTCGAAAATAGGGAAAAAGGAACTCCCCTTACAATAGTAAAAAGTTCTATTTATGCTAAACTAGTTACTAGGGTTACAGGAATGAGTAAATGATGTAGAAATCCACTTCTGGGGCCCACTTGGTGTGTGCTTGGGCTGAGCATTAAGCTTTACATGTGTAGAGGCTTCTCTTGGAGTTGAACGCCAGTTTGTAACCTGTTTTTGGCGTTTAACTTCACTTTGCAACCTGTTTCTGGCGTTTAACTCTAGAATGCAACATGGAACTGCCGTTGAATGCCAGTTTGCGTCGTCTAAACTCGGGCAAAGTATGGACTATTACATATTGCTGGAAAGCCCTAGATGTCTACTTTCCAACTCAATTGAGAGCGCACCATTTGGAGTTCCATAGCTCCAGAAAATCCACTTTGAGTGTAGGGAGGTCAGAATCCAATAGCATCTGCAGTCCTTCTTCAGCCTCTGAATCAGATTTTTGCTCAAGTCCCTCAATTTCAGCCAGAAAATACCTGAAATCATAGAAAAATACACAAACTCATAGTAAATTCTAGAAATGTGATTTTTATTTAAAAACTAATAAAATTATACTAAAAACTAACTAAATTATACTAAAAACTATGTAAAAACAATGCCAAAAAGCGTATAAATTATCCGCTCATCAAGCCTTAATGAGTGGTTACAATTTTTAACCACTATTTTTGTTCATTGTGTGTTACGCTCCTTCTATGATTGTAATCTTGGTTTTTCTTGATTCTTTATTTCCAATGTTTGATGTTTTGAGGCCATTTTTTTATATTAAACTCACTCACCCATATGGACCTACCCTTGCAGCTACCTTTATTAACCCCTTTTGAGCCTCTTAATTCCCTTTGTTCTAATTGTTAGCACATCACAATCCTAAGCGAAAAACCATGAATTACCTTGAATTGCATCTTTGATTAGCTTAGGTTGAGGAATGTGTTTCATTTAAGTGTGGAGGGGGGGATTTTGGGAAACATTGGTAGTGAATGAAAAAGTTTGTATTGGGTATGCATTGAAAAAGAAAAATTTTGGAAAATGGGTGCACATTCATGTATCAATTTGCTTTAACCATATGTGTTTGTTGTAGAAAAAGAAAAAGAAATAGAAAAAAATATATGGAAAAATAATAAGAAGGGACAAAGGTTGCCCCAAAGAAAAGAAAAAAAATGAATAAGAAATGCATATGTAGACTTGGATGAAAAAGATCCATAAATGTGTATAAAATGGGAATAGGAAGTTAGGTTGCATAGTTTGTGAATTGGTTGATATAGGTTAAGTTGGATATTTAAACTAATCAAGGATTCAATTTAGTCCACTTAGCCATATCTATCCCACCTAACCCTAACCCCATTACAACCCTCTAAAGACCTCACGATACTTGCACTCACGCATCACACATTTATTGATTGTTAGATGAAAAGCAAATCCTTGAAAGCATGATTAGGAGGGGACTTGAGTGATTAAACCCTAAAACACCAAGCGTTGAGAGTGTATACACACCTAGTGAGGGTTCGAACACTCAACTCTAAGTTCCCATACTTCTTATCATGTATTCTTACAAGTTGCTTCATTTTGATGAGTTAAATCAATTCTCTAGATTGTGATTGCATTGAGCTATTTCTTTGCTTTGCCCTATTTGTCTATACTTTTGCTTGGGAATTTGATTGTTTGTTTTCACCAAATCAATAGGACATTATAGTTAGATAGATATATATAGTATATACATACTTGCATGCATATAGATAGTTGCATTCAATAAGTTGTTTCCCTTTGATCATTCTCCTTGTTTGTTTTAGCATGAGGACATGCTATTGTTTAAGTGAGGGGGAATTAATGAATCCATATTTGATGAGATATTTTGGATTGATTTGAGTGGATTTCATCACATAAACCTACACTTAAACACCAAAATAGCATACTTTTGTGTTTGATCCCTAAATTGACCCTAAATGTGAAAACATGCGTTTTGTGCTTAAATTGAGCAATTTTATTCCACTTTTATGCCATTCGATGCCATGACTTGTTTGTTGAGTGATTTCAGGCTCTAGAGGCAAGATTGGCTAACGAAAAGTGGAAAAAAACATGTACAACGGAGAAAACATGAAGAAAACAAGGAAAAGCACACACAGCAGAGCGTGCATGCACATAAGATGGAATTAGCATGTATGTGTGCGCACAAGCACCGGTGCGTACACACAGGATAACATTCAGCGACGTATGCGTACGCACACATCTGTGCGTACGCACAGGACCCTGCACATGGATTCATTAATGAAACACGTGATCCGCGAATTTGGGGGCCTTTGGCCCAGTTTTGGAGGACTTTATGCTGAATGGGAAGTGCTATATAAAAGGGAAATGATCACATATGAAGGCATTAATGTAGGAGGCCTCATTCTACATTCTTTAGCATATTTAATTAGGAGTAGGAGTAGTGTAGAGTAGATAATTCTCTCCTAGGGTTTATGTAGCTTTCATGTAGTATTTTATAGCAAGCTTTGATCTTGGATTTTACTCATCTTTTATAAGTACTCTTTAATTTCCTCTTTATTTTCACTACTTTTGCCTTTATTTTCTTATGGTTCAAGTACTTTGTTTATATATGCAATTTTGAGTTCTTAAAGTTTTGACTGATGAATTTCATATTTCAAGCTTTATATATGCTTGTTTGATTGTCTCTTGTTGATATTGTTGATAGTTGGTTATAGTTTTCTATTTTTCCTTGCAATTTTTCATGTTTTGCTTTTATGCACACAAGGTGTTCGTGAAAATGCCAACTTTAGATTTTGAGTAGATTTTCGCACCTTGGCTTGGGATTTGAGTTTCTAGGATACTAGAATCATGATATCCGACATTTAGTGATAATTCTTGGGCAGTTAATTGATTCTTATTTCCATTGACGCTAGCTTTTTACCAACAAGTTTGGTATGTTAGCTAGGACTTATGGATTAAGGTCAATTATGCTTGCTTGACTTACTCCTCGATGTTAGGGGTTGACTAAGCAAGATTGACTAATCATAATTATCATAGTTGTGGTTATGGCGATGATAGGATTCCTTGGACTCTCATCCTCAAGTCAAGGCCCTTTTATACATTTATAGCATTTTCACTAGTTTTGATCTTGTTTTCCTTTTACTTGCTTTGATTCCAATTTTAATTATCTCTTTGTTCTTTTATTGCTTAGTTCTTTTAATCTTTTGTTCTTTGATTGCACAACCCTTTCTCCTAACAACCGAAAGCATGACACTTCAATTGCTTTCCTAGGGAGAACGACCCGAGGTTGAAAGACTCTCGGTTTATATGTTTTGTATTTGAATTAAACTTTGATGTTGGTTGATTGTTGGGTTGGGACTATACTTACAACGCCAATTCTATTTTGATGAAAATTCCTAATCCACTTTGGGCCCTTATCAGCATACGCACAGGTATGTGTGCGTACGCACACTATGTGAAAAGTGGAAGGTGTGCGCTCGCACAAGGTGTGCGAATGCTCTGAACAGAAAGGGGATCAAGAAGTGTGCGCATGCTGTAACGACCCAATTTTCAATATGTCTAGATCATACCGGAAACTGAGCGCTACCAATTTTTCTTCCTAATTATTATCTATTATTTATCATATGAGCCTGATTTGTTGTTAAAAACGTAGTCAATTTGCGAGGTATTTTTTTTTTTTGAAAATGTTTGGATTAATAGACAGAATCATTCATAATCAATTCACAAGTAATAACAGATAAAATAGTTATAAACAACCACACATACATACATCACAAGTAGTTGACAACATTCGGTGATTTAGCCTTTATTAGAGTATAGACTTTTAGTTAGAACACCCCTAGATATAGCTAGATAATAACTATATACATATACATACATACAACATCACAGGTCCTGACCTATTCAAGAGGTCCCTAAGCTGGCACCTAGGCTAGCCTAGACTCTATACTCACATAGTCCCTCTAAACTACTAAAGCGAGGGAAAGTATGTTCTAGGTCTTCAAAACTCAAGTCAGGTGGAATGTCATCAAAAGGTAGAACATCATCCGCTACTCCTCTGCACGACCAGACATTGCCATAGGACATCTCTCTGGTACCTCATGAAGTAGCCACACAACAGGAGTCTCGTACACAGGATTTAGGTTAAAGTTCACGTTCAAACGGGGTGTAGACATCAGCTGGTCTCACAGTACATACATATAAACAGAGAATGAGATTCACCCTAGACTCAGAAGACTACCTAGAGCAGAATCCTTTTTAGGAACGATCGTCAGCGAATTACGGAAGGGTACTCATGCTTCCATCTGAAAGGGGAAGGGAGAGAGAAGCGGTAAGAACTAGGGAGTTCTTAGTATGGCCGGGATTATTAGTTAAGTTCATTAATTCTATGTTATTTAGCAGATAAATAGCAGAATACAGAAAAGTAGTAAACAGAAGATACAAATAAATAGAGAAGAGAGAGAAAACATATAGCAGAATACAAACAAAAGAATACAAGAAAATAATACGAACACAGACAGAGAGAATAGAATACAAACAAAGAAAGCATACATTCATGCGACAATCATAATAGAGAAAATGCGTAACCAAGTATGATGCATGTCTGTCCTATGTAGGCCATGAGCTCACGTGTCGGTTTACACCCTGCAGCCCGACATTACCTAGGAACAAGTCCCAAATATGGTTTCCCTTTGTGTCCTTAGTGCATATGTGTCAGTGGTAAGAATACCACTCCTTCGTGACTACCGGCAGTCGGCGCAAAGCTCGACCCCATAATATATGCACAAGGGGAAACAGTGATCCTCAGTTCGTGGGTGTCCCCGAGATCAATTCACAAACAAAACAATGATCTTCAGTTCGTGGGTTTCCCCGAGATCAACATACAACAACAAACATGATCCTCACTTCATGGGCTATACCCGAGATCAATACTCAACAATATAGTAATCTTTAGTTCGTGGGTTATACCAGAGATCAACATACAACAGTTCATGGGTTATTCCCGTAATAATGATTACCATTTCATGGGTTCTTCCCGCATATAAAATAGTTAATAGTTCGTAGGTTTCCCCGAGATCAATGATCATTCAGTTCGTGGGTACTTCCCGTATTTAACCAATTATTCGTCCGTGGGTTTTACTACTCTTTTCTCTTTGTCTGTTTATTCTGCTCTGATTACTCTTTTCTCTGTATTTGTTTCCTCTGCTCTCATTACTCTTTTCTCTATATCCCTATTACTCTTTTTTTCTTTATCTCTTTACTTTATTCTGATTACTCTGTTCTTTGTGTTACTTTATTCTGCTCTGATTTCTCTGTTTAACGTTTATTTTTAAGGCTTATGTAAATTTCGGAATGAATAGTTAGCCTGTTCCAAGTATAGGTTCATTAAGTCTATACTGAAACAGTTTAACTTTTCATATAATACCTAACCCTAGTCGCAACTCAAGGACTAACTATGTTGCTCCTAGTTCGTTTACTAATCTCTGTCTGTTTTTTTGTCATTAAAACATTACAGACTTTTTCTTTGGTTTTTATCTTTTCTTTAACTTTTTATTTTTTATTTATCTTTGCCTCACTAAGATGTTATTACCACTCCCTAAGTGTTTTATGAAGGTAATTATGAGATTCTGCGCTTAAAGTTGTCTTTCTAAAGCTTTTATAGAAAACTACCTTTTTTGCATTATTTTATTATTTTTATTTAAATATTATTTTTAATTAAATATTATTATTTAATATTTTATTATTATTTATTATTTTATCATTAAATTTTTGAAAATTATCTTGCCTTTACCTTTTTACTTTCAAAATTAACTTTTTACCCTGGTAACTTTTAATATTTCTACTTTAACCACCCTAACTTTCAGAAATTACCAAATAACCCCTCAAACACCAAAATATTTACTTCCTTGCCCTTTCTAAGATCTAAAAGGTGTTCTTCAATGTTCTTCCTCACACTCAAAGTGTTCTTCGTGTTCTTCATAAATTCTTCAGATTCTTTCTCTGTTTTTACCCGTTTTTCTGTCTTTTCAGCAATTGATTTTTACCAAAATTCAAAAGAAATTCCCAGCCACTAAAACTCCATCTTTTCTACATGTTTTTAACACAAATTGAACCCCAATTTAAGCTCTAGGTTTTCGTTTTCCAGCAGCCACAAGAACACACATTCATAGCATGAATTTTATCAAATTTCATCAAATTTTCACCAAAATTTCAACAAGAATTACTCATACAAACAATCAATTTCAAGCACAGCTGGTGCGCAGAAATTGTGATTACACTTTGATTATGTAAAATTCATCGCTCTTTCTTTCCCTGGTAATGGCGCCAAAAACATGATGCCAATACCACGGTTCACAACTTCGCACAACTAACCAGCAAGAAACTTGGGAAAAGTATGGACTATTATACATTGCTGGAAGGCTCTGGATGTCTACTTTCCAACGCTATTGGAAGCGCGCCATTTCGACTTCTGTAGCTCCAGAAAATCCACTTTGAGTGCAGGGAGGTCAGAATCCAACAGCATCAGCAGTCCTTTTTCAACCTCTGAATCTGATTTTTGCTCAAGTCCCTCAATTTCAGCCAGAAAA
>NC_029788.2:49133986-49167278 GCF_000816755.2 Arachis ipaensis | reverse complement strand
AACTCAGAGTTCAGATAGTGTTATTGATTCTCCTAGTTCAGTATGATGATTCTTGAACACAGCTATTTTATGAGTCTTTGCCGTGTCCCTAAGCACTTTGTTTTCTAGTATTACCACCGGATACATAAATGCCACAGACACATAATTGGGTGGACCTTTTCAGATTGTGACTCAGCTTTGCTAAAGTCCCCAATTAGAGGAGTCCAGGGTTCTTAAGCACACTCTTTTTTTTGCTTTGTACCTTGACTTTAACCGCTCAGTCTCAAGTTTTCACTTGACACCTACACGCCACAAGCACATGGTTAAGGACAGCTTGGTTTTGGAGTGCTCTTGATGTTCCACCCTTAATTGTCCCATGTTGGCACTTAATTCTCCTAGGGAGGTGTTGATTTGCTCCCAATAATTTTGCAGAGGAAAATGCATTTGAGGCATCTCCGGGATCTCATGGTGATGAGCTTCTTGCGCCTCTTGAGCTCCATAAATGGGCTCTCTTGCTTGCTCCATCTTTTTCTTAGTGATGGGCTTCTCTTTCTTAATAGGAATGTCTCCTTCTATAAAAGCTCCAGCTGAGTAACATAGATGGAAGATAAGATGAGGAAAAGCTAGCCTTGCTATGTGGGATGACTTTTCGGCTATTTTGTAGAGTTCATTAGAGATGACTTCATGAACTTCTATTTCCTCTCCAATCATGATGCTATGAATCATGATGGCCCGATCCACAGTAACTTCAGATCCACGTAGTTCTTTGGATCCGGGTTCTTACTTTGATCATGGTTCTTGGTGATCCATGCATTGGCATAGAACTCTTGAACCATTAGGATGCCGACTTGTTGGATGGGATTTTTTAGAACTTCCCAACCTCTTCTTTGAATTTCATGTCGGATCTCCGGATACTCATTTCTTTTGAGTTTGAAAGGGACCTCGGGGATCACCTTCTTCTTGGCCACAACATCATAGAAGTGGTCTTGATGGGCTTTGGAGATGAAGTTGGTGCCCATTTTGGGCGTTCAACGCCCATTTACTAGCCATTTCTGGCGTTGAACGCCAGAACCATGCTTGTTCTGGGCGTTCAGCGCCAGGATGCTGCCCATTTTGGGCGTTCAGCGCCAGAACCATGCTTTGTTCTGGCGTTGAACGCCAGACAGGTGCTTCCTCCAGGGTGTGATTTTTCTTCTGTTGTTTTTGATTCCGTTTTCAATTTTTTTATTTATTTTGTGACTCCACATGATCATGCACCTACAAAGACATATAATTAAGAAAAAAAATAGAGTTAGATAAATAGAAATTGGGTTGCCTCCCAACAAACGCTTCTTTAATGTCAATAGCTTGACAGTGGGCTCTCATGGAGCCTCACAGATGTTCAGAGCTTTGTTGAGACTCTCCAACACCAAACTTAGAGTTTGGATATGGGAGTTCAACACCAAACTTAGAGTTTGGTTGTGGCCTCCCAACACCAAACCTAGAGTTTGACTGTGGGGGCTTTGTTTGACTCTGCTTTGAGAGAAGCTTTTTATGCTTCCTCTCCATGGATGCAGAAAGAGATCCTTGAGTTGTAAATACAAGGTTGTCCTCATTCAATTAAAGGATTAATTCTCCCCTGTCCACATCAATCACAGCTCTTGCTGTGGCTAGGAAAGGTCTTTCTAGGATGATGGATTCATCCTCTTCCTTTCCAGTATCCAGGACTATGAAATCAGTAGGGATGTAAAGGCCTTCAACCTTTACTAACACGTCCTCTACTTGTCCATAAGCCTGTTTTCTTGAATTGTCTGCCATCTCTAATGAGATTTTAGCAGCTTGCACCCCATAGATTCCCAGTTTCTCTATTACAGAGAGGGGCATGAGGTTTATCCCTGAACCAAGGTCACACAGAGCCTTAAAAATCATGGTGCCTATAGTACAAGGTATTATGAACTTTCCAGGATCCTGTCTCTTCTGAGGCAATGTCAGTTGATCCAGATCACTTAGTTCATTGATAAACAAGGGAGGTTCAACTTCCCAAGTATCAATGCCAAATAATTTGGCATTCAGCTTCATGATTGCACCAAGAAACTTGGCTGTTTGCTCTTCAGTAACATCCTCATTCTCTTCAGAAGAGGAATACTCATCAGAGCTCATGAATGGCATAAAAAGGTTTAATGGGATCTCTATGGTCTCTAGATGAGCCTCAGAGTCCTTTGGTTCCTCAGAGGGAAGCTCCTTATTGATCACTGGACGTCCCAGGAGGTCTTCCTCCTTGGAATTCACATCCTCCTCTCCCTCATTGGGTTCGGCCATTTTGGTTATGTCAATGGCCTTGCACTCTCCTTTTGGATTTTCTTCTGTATTGCTTGGGAGAGTGCTAGGAGGGATTTCAGTGATCCTTTTACTCAGCTAGCCCACTTGTGCTTCCAAATTTCTAATGGAAGACCTTATTTCATTCATGAAACTTACAGTGGCCTTGGATAGATCAGAGACTAAGTTTGCTAAGCTAGATGGATTCTGCTCAGAATTCTCTATCTGTTGCTGAGTGGATGATGGAAAAGGCTTGCTATTGCTAAACCTGTTTCTTCCACCATTATTAAAGCCTTGTTGAGGCTTTTGATCCTTTCATGAGAAATTTGGATGATTTCTCCATGATGAGTTATAGGTGTTTCCATAAGGTTCACCTAAGTAATTCACCTCTGCTATTGCAGGGTTCTCAGGATCATAAGCTTCTTCTTCATAAGAAGCCTCTTGAGTACTGTTGGATGCAGCTTGCACTCCATTCAGACTCTGAGAGATCATATTGACTTGCTGAGTCAATATTTTATTCTGAGCCAATATGGCATTCAGAGTATCAATTTCAAGAACTCCTTCTTCATAGGCGTCCCATTATTTACAGGATTCCTTTTAGAAGTCTACATGAACTGGTTATTTGCAACCATGTCAATGAGTTCTTGAGCTTCTGCAGGCGTTTTCTTTAGGTGAATGGATCCACCTGCAGAGGTATCCAATGACATCTTAGATAACTCAGACAGACCATCATAGAATATATCCAAGATGGTCCATTCTGAAAGCATGTTAGAAGGACACTTTTTGGTCAGTCCTTTGTATCTCTCCCAAGCTTCATAGAGGGATTCACCTTCTTTCTGTCTGAAGGTTTGAACATCCACTCTAAGCTTGCTCAGCTTTTGAGGAGGAAAGAACTTGGCTAGGAAAGCCTTGACCAGCTTATCCCAAGAGTTCAGGCTATCCTTAGGTTGAGAGTCCAACCATACTCTAGCTCTGTCTCTTACAGCAAAAGGGAAAAGCATGAGCCTGTAGACTTCAGGATCAACTCCATTAGTCTTAACAGTATCACATATCTGCAAGAATTCCGTTAAGAACTGAAAAGGATCTTCAGATGGAAGTCCATGAAACTTGCAGTTCTGCTGCATCAGAGAAACTAATTGAGGTTTCAGATCAAAGTTGTTTGCTCCAATGGTAGGAATGGAGATGCTTCTTCCATGTAAATTGGAATTTGGTGTAGTAAAGTCACCAAGCATTCTCCTTGCATTGTTGTTGGGTTCGGCTTCCATTTCCTTTACTTGTTCGAAATTTTCAATCAAGTTGTCTCTGGATTGTTGTAATTTAGCTTCTCTTAATTTCCTCTTCAGAGTCCTTTCAGGTTCTGGATCAGCTTCAACAAGAATGCCTTTTTCTCTGTCCCTGCTCATAAGAAAGAGAAGAGAAAAAGAAAAGAAGAGGAATCCTCTATGTCACAGTAAAGAGGTTCCTTATTGTTAGTAGAAGAAGAAAAAGAATAGGGGTGAAGAAGAATGAAGAATCCAAACACAAAGGTAAGGATAGGAGCAGTGATGTGAGATGAAGAGAGGTGTTAGTAGATGAATAAATAAATAGAAGGGGATGAGGGAGAAGAATTTTCGAAAAATAATTTTTGAAAAAGAGTTAGTGATTTTTGAAAAAAAAAAGTTTTTGAAAAATGTTAGTAGTTTTTCGAAAATAAAAAATAAAATAATTAGTTAATTAAAAAGAAATTTTTGAAAAAAAAAAGGGAGGATATTTTCAAAAATTAGAGAGAGAGAGAGTTAGTTAGGTAGTTTTGAAAAAGATGAGAATCAAACAAAAAGTTAGTTATTTAGTTGAAACAAATTTTGAAAATCAATTTTGAAGAGATAAGAAGATAGGAAGTTAGAGAAGATATTTTGAAATCAATTTTTTTGAAAAAAATAAGATAGGAAGATATTTTTGAAAAGATATGATTGAAATTAGTTTTGAAAAAGATTTGATTTTTGAAATCACAATTAATGACTTGATTCACAAGAAATCACAATATATGATTCTAGAACTCAAAGTTTGAATCTTTCTTAACAAGTAAGTAACAAACTTGAAATTTTTTTGAATCAAACATTAATTGGTGATGTTATTTTCGAAAATTATGTGATAAAGATAAGAAAAAGATTTTTGAAAAACATTTTTATAATTTTCGAAAATAACTAAGAAAAATGAGAAAGATTTGATTTTTGAAAAATATTTTGAAAAAGATAAGATTTTTAAGTTGAAAATTTGATTTGACTCATAAAAACAACTAGATTTTAAAAATTTTTGAAAAAGTCAAATCTAATTTTCAAAATTATGAGAGAAAAGAGGGAAAGATATTTTTTTTTATTTTTGAATTTTTATGATGAGAGAGAAAAACACTAAAAAGATGCAATGCATGAAATTTTTAGATCAAAACATGTGATGCATGCAAGAATGCTATGAATGTCAAGATGAACGCCAAGAACACTATGAAGATCATGATGAACATCAAGAACATATTTTTGAAAAATTTTTTTTTGCAAAGAAAACATGCAAGACTCCAAACTTAGAATTCTTCAATGCTTAGACACTAAGAATTCAAGAATGCATATGAAAAACAAGAAAAGACACAAAACATGCAAATGCAAAGATCAAACAAGAAGACTTACCAAGAACAACTTGAAGATCATAAAGAACACTATGAATGCATGAAATTTCGAAAAATGCAAGATGCACATGCAATTGACACCAAACTTATAACATGACTCATGACTCAAACAAGAAACAGAAAAATATTTTTGATTTTTATGATTTTCTAATTTTTTGGATTTTTCGAAAATTAATTGAAAAAGGAAAATAAGGATTCCAAAAATTTTTAATATGAATTCCAGGAATCTTGCATTCTTAGTCTAAAGCTTCAGTCCAGGAATTAGACATGGCTCACTAGCCAGCCAAGCTTTTAATGAAAGTTCCAGTCCAAAACACTAGACATGGCCAATGGCCAGCCAAGCTTCAGCAAGATATCAGAATATACTGCTCATTACTTATCAAATATGTAACTTGCCTCTATGCTGATGGTTTGGAAGCCTCAGTCCAAAAGAATTTAGACATGGCTTTGCAGCCAGCCAGGCTTCACGTGCTTCATGAAACACTAGAATTCATTCTTAAAAATTCTGAATAACTTTTCGAAAACAAAAGAAAACATTTTTGTTTTAAAATTTTTTCGAAAACAAAGGAGAAATTTTTTTAAAGATTTTTGAAAAATTTTTGAACACTTTTTGAAAAGAAAACAAAAAGAAAATTACCTAATCTGAGCAATAAGATGAACCGTCAGTTGTCCAAACTCGAACAATCCCCGGCAACGGCGCCAAAAACTTGGTGCGCGGAATCGTGATTACACTTTAATTATGTATCGACTATTCATCTGTCGGTTCTCGATCATGCTGGAATAGGATTTACTATCCTTTTGCGTCTGTCACTAACGCCCAGCACTCGCGAGTTTGAAGCTCGTCACAGTCATCCAATCATTGAATCCTACTCGGAATACCACAGACAAGGTTTAGACCTTCCGGATTCTCTTCAATGCCGCCATCATTCTAGCTTACACCACGAAGATTCTGATTAAGAGATCTAAGAGATACTCATTCAATTCTAATGTAGAACGGAGGTGGTTGTCAGGAATACGTTCATAGGGAATGATGATGATTGTCACGTTCATCACATTCAGGTTGAAGTGCGAATGAATATCTTAGAAGCGAAATAAGATGAATTGAATAGAAAACAGTAGTACTTTGCATTAATCTTTGAGGAATAGCAGAGCTCCACACCTTAATCTATGGAGTGTAGAAACTCTACCGTTAAAAATACATAAGTGAAAGGTTCAGGCATGGCCGAATGGCCAGCCCCTCTGATCTAAGAACCAGGTGTCCAAAGATATCTAATACAATAGTAAAAGGTCCTACTTATAATAAACTAGCTACTAGGGTTTACAGAAGTAAGTAATTGATTCATAAATCCACTTCCGGAGCCCACTTGGTGTGTGCTTGGGCTGAGCTTGAGTGTTACACGTGTAGAGGTCATTCCTGGAGTTGAACGCCAGTTTTGGTGCCAGTTTGGGCGTTGAACTCCACTTTGCAACTTGTTTCTAGCACTGGACGCCAGAATTGGGCAGAGAGCTGGCGTTGAACGCCGGTTTACGTCGTCTAAACTTGGGCAAAGTATAGACTATTATATATTTCTGGAAAGCTCTGGATGTCTACTTTCCAACGCAATTGGAAGCGTGCCATTTCGAGTTCTGTAGTTCAAGAAAATCCACTTTGAGTGTAGGGAGGTCAGAATCCAACAGCATCCGCAGTCCTTCTTCAACCTCTGAATCTGATTTTTGCTCAAGTCCCTCAATTTCAGCCAGAAAATACCTGAAATCATAGAAAAACACACAAACTCATAGTAAAGTCCAAAAATGTGAATTTAACATAAAAACTAATGAAAACATCCCTAAAAGTAACTAGATCCTACTAAAAACATACTAAAAACAATGTCAAAAAGCGTATAAATTATCCGCTCATCAACAGCCAAACCATATCATAATCACACAAATCAAACACAATCAATCAAGATTAAATTCGTCAAACCCTACCTTGATTTGCTGCTCCAAATCCGGTTACTCTTTGAAGTGTTCTTAAAGCGCTTTTTCCTCCTAAAACACATCAAGAACAACTTTAAAACTATAAACCATCAACTAAACGAACTTCAGCAGCATCTTAGGAAGGTTATCCTCACCTTAAACGTGCAGGAAATCAAAGATCTTTGGCCCACAAGTAAAGCTAAGCAAGAGATCTAAGGAAGAACATCAAGAAAACACTTGTTTAAGCATGTTTCCTTGAAAACCAAATTGAAGAGGGAGGGAGACAGCCATCTCACCTTATTTCCAGCCTTGATATGTTATATAGTTATGTAGAGGAAGAAGAGAGGATCATTTTGGTGAAATCAGAGTTTTGATTTGAGTTTTAGTTCAGAAGAAATCAAGCTTTGAAGATTAAGTGTTCATGAAGTTTTCTCTCTTTTCTCTCCTTTCAATTTCGGCCAAAGGGAGTAAATGACCATCCTTGGAGTGTCTTGTTGGTGTAAGGTGAGTTGTGATTGGTTGGCTTGAAGGTGGGTTAAAATAATATTAAAATATCTCTTGTGTATAACTACTAAAACTAGATGTATCGGAACACTTGTAAACACATCTCTAAAAATATTTTCCGAGCTACTAGCATAAATGACACTAGTAACATATTTCTTATGATAATAAAACATGTATAATGAGGCCTTAGCATTGCTAAAGTCATCAGAGAGTGCTGGTGCTAAGCTGCACCAGTAAACCGTAAACCTGGTTAAACCGATTTTCTATTTTTAACTAAAATAGACCAGGTAACCTTATAATATCATTCAAGCATCTTCTAATACTAATATAATGATAATATTATACTATTATCTCTCTTCTCTCATGAATCAAGTCCGGTTCGTCAAACAGAGACTATTTACGAAAAATAGAACCAAAACTCCTAACCAATACGATCCAAAAACTAGAGGGAGTGTAAGGAGGTGTGCATACGCACAGTGAGGTGCGTGTGCATAGGATGCGTGAAAAAGGGTTTGTGTGCATTCGCACAAAGTGCAAAACATAGGGGGATGCACCACACAAGGCGTGCGAGCGCTTCCAATAGGGGGCATGCAGGCCGGTGAGCCGGTGCGTACGCACAGGATGAAAAATTTAGTCACATGTCTTGTTTTTCAAAAATTTTTTCTTTCAAAATCTACGGTGCTCAACCTTAGTTCAACCAAAATTTCAACCCCAAACATATATACATTCAAAATTTCATGACCCATATGCAAAATTAACCTATCTAACTCAAAGATTAAACTACTCCTAAGTCAACCAATCAATACAAAAAGCAACTAAGTCAAACTATTAAAAAAAAGAGAAGAGTTAGAACAATGTTATCATGGTGGGGTGTCTTCCACCTAGCACTTTGGTTTATTATCCTTAAGTTGGACTTATATTCATCTTGGAGCTTCCAATAATGCTTAAATCTCCAAAATTTCCAATTGATTGCACCAAGCTTTGATGGAGTTTCCAACAAGCTATGAGCTCCCAAAATTAACCTTCTATACAAACAAAATCATGAAAACAAACAAAAAGCAAGATATTCACATATTAAGATATTCACAAAAAAAAGAAGCAAGCTATTTACATATTGACATATTCACAATAGCCAATAACATAACACCATTGCAACTCCCCGGCAACGGCGCCAAAAATTTGATAGAGGGCCAAAAGTAGGTTTGGAGTTTCACAAAGTAGATTCCGTTGCAAGTATAGTCCCAAACCCAACAATTGACCATCAATCAAATTTTAATCTAAAGATGTCACAATCAATACAAAATAACCAGGAGTTTTTAAATCCTAAGTCGTCTTCCCTAGGAGTTGAACTAAAATGTTCTATCATTGGCTATGGGGTATTTTGGGGTTTTTGGTTATAAGAGGTATGGAATTAAAATGGCAAGTAATTAAATCGAAAGTAAGTAAAAGCAATAAAAATGGAAATTCAAATACTAAAAAGTGTTCTTGGCAAGAATTGAAGAATTAAGGATTCCTATCCTAGTTGTGGACCACAAATATGGTAATTATGTGGAATTAATCCCAATTAGTCAATCCTAACATCGAGGGTTAGTCAAAAAGGCATAATTGATCCCAATCCACAAGTCCTAGCCAACTCTATTAATGGAAGGCTTAGAGTTAGTGGAAACCAAATCAATTAATAATCCTCACACAATGTAGAATGGACATCCACCACTCAAGTTCACCCAATCATATAATTTCTCAACCAAGAGTGTGAAAACTAGGAAAAAATTCAACCAAGCATTTTATCAAATACTTGGTAGGCATAAAAGGAAAGCATGTTAAAATAACAAAAATTAATAAAATCTACAACTACCAAGCATGAAAAGTAAGAGCAACAACTCAATTAAACAATAAAGGAACATAAAATATAAGTTGCATTAAATGGAAGTCAAAATAAGAAAAGTGCTCATAAACATAAAAAGTAACAAAAATGAGAAATTAACAAGATAACATGAGAAAATTAAGGCAATAGAACAAAGAAAGGTAGAAGAAACTAGATGAAAACAAGAATTAAAAAGAGAAATTACAAAGAAATTAAGCTAAAAACCCTAGGTTCTAGAGAGAAGGGGGAGCTTCTCTCTCTAGAAAATGACCTACATGATGCTAAACTAACCCTAATTGCTCCCCCCTTTTCACATGAAATGATGGCCCTTTGATATAGCACTCATCAGCCTCAAAAAGTCCCAAAATTGGGTTTTGGAGGCCCAGAAATCGCACCTAGCGATTTGCATTAATGAGGTCACCTGCTGGGACTTATACGTACGCACAAACGTGTGCGTACGCACACATGCTGTTGTGCTTCTTGTGCGTACGCATAGAAGGTTGTGCGTATGCACACTCCAATGTGTGCTTCTCCTTTGTTTTCTTCATGTTTCCTCCCTCTTGCATGCTCTTCTTCCACTCTTATCAGGCTATTCCTACCTATTATACTTGAAATCACTCATCAAAACCATCAAAGCATCGAATGGGATAAAAGTGGGATAAAAGTGATTAAATTAAGCACAAAATAGCATGTTTTTACAATTAGCCACAATTTAGAGAGAAAACACAAAAGTATGCTATTTGGATGAATAAATGTGGGTTTGTATGATGAAATCCACTCAAATCAATCCAAAATTTATCATCAAATATGGATTCATCATGTACCATGCACAACCCACTTATTAATACAATCTCATTGCCTCTGTTTCTTTGGCCTTTATTGCTATCTTTAATTTTGCTTGCTTAAACACATGTATTACTTACATCATTGTTTTAAGACATTCATGATTCATCACAATTCCATCACCAATATTTTCACTTGTTGCTTGAGGACAAGCAATTATTCTAAGTTTGGTGTTGGAGGGAAGGAATATGAGGGAAATGACAACAGCAAAAGATGAACTATAAAGTGGTTAAGTTCCTTCTCCTCTTATTTGTTTCCAATACTTTCTATTGCATGATTGTCTTCTATTTTCTGTTTTATGTATGTATGTTATTTCTCTTTGATAAGCATAGTTTGATTTGAATTGTAACATTTTGCGTCTACATCATAATTACCATCTTGAAATTTGTGATTCAAAGTAATTAAGCATCATGATCATAAATAAATAAGGTTAATTAAAGAAGAATCTAGCAAGAGCATATAAGTATTGGGAGGCCAGCATGACTATTTTTGCTCAATTGCATTTGAATTTGTTTAATTAAAGTTTTCATCTAGAACATTTAATGAAATTTTTGAATTTTGAAAACCTTGAAGAAGCAAATCAATTAAAGATCAAGAAAGAAAAAGGGGAAAAATGAGAAAGTTGAAGGCTTTGAGTACCACTAATAATTCGTTAGTCAAGTACTTGTGGTGTTTATGTATTAAGCAAAAGTCTTGAAAACAAAACACTTAGAGTCAAGTTTAGGCTCAAGTGCAAAGCACTCCCTCAAAGCTCAAGGCTCTGAGCCTCAATGATTAAAGAGTAAAGAAAAGAAACAAATGAGCTTAAAGAGTCCTCTAATTAAATACTTGTGGTGCTTATGTATCAAGTGGTAATACTTGAAAATAAAGCATTAAAAATTGGTGCAAAGCAAAAAACAAAAATGGTACAAAGCAGCCAATAAGCTAAGAAAAAGATAAAAAGCTTGTTTCAAGGAGGGAATATAAAGAAAAGATTTCATAAAGTGAGCTCGATAGAAACATCAATCATTTGAAATTGTTTTGTGATTGTTGCATGCGTAGTAAACTAGCCAACCATGAACATTAAAAATTGCTATTCTTCTCACCTTGGATTGTCAAATTGTATTGCATGATTCTTTATTTGCTTGAGGACAAGCAAAGTTTAAGTTTGGTGTTGTGATGCATGTGCATCATGTTGTGTTTTTCTATGCTTTTTCATATTAAAAATTTATTCATTATGCTTAATTATTGAGTATTTTGGTTCTTAGGTTGTATATTGCTTTGATCTCTTTGATTTGATTAATTTTGCAAGAAATAACAAAAAAAGAAGCAAAAAGCACAAATTAAGCTCAAAAGAAGAAAAGAGGAGATTTTGGACATACTTTGAAGCTTGGGCACGCTTTGGAACCTTAGGCCATGCTTTTAAAAGTGTGGCCCATGACCCATGAACCAAAGCCTTCAACCTTGGCATTTCAAACTCCAAATGTGGCGTCTAAAATGCCACATTACGATCCTCCAGGGGCACCAACTCCATGCCCCAATTTAAGCCTAAAAGCTAGTGTTTCCAATGCCATAAGTGGCATTCCAAATGCCACACACATCACTCTCCAGTGCCAGCAAGTTGAGCATCAAGAGTGGAGTTTCAAACGCCCGTTGCCATGCCTAAAATGCCACATCAATTGGTAATCTGACCTCTCCATACTCCAACATGAATAACTTGAGCTACAAAGTTCCAAATGAGATTATTCTAGTGTCATTATAAAGTAGACTTCTAAAGCTTTCCAACCATATAATATAACACTTTATATTGGACGCTGGATTTGAGGTTAGAATTCACCACAAAAAACACAAGGTGAGTAGAGCATGATCCTGCAGAGGCGCCAGCTGACCTCGTCATCTTCAAAGGCAAGTAACTTGAGCTACAGAGATTTAAATGGCACGTTTCTAGCCGCATTAACAAGTAGACATCCAGTGCTTTCTAACGATATACGATAGTCTATGGTGCCTAATAAACTCAAATATTCCTTCGGCAAGTATACTGAATCGTAGTCAAGTAATAACTCTTTTTGAGTGAGGTCGATCCCACAGAGATTGATTGATTGAGCAACTTTAGTCACCAGGATATTCTAGTTAAACAAATCATTAATGCGTATTGAGTACAGTAAATAAATGACTGAATTGTAAATAGTATAAAAGTAAATAACTGAATAAAGAGCAGAATTGTAAAGAGCTTGAAAGTAAAGTGCAGTAAGTAAATGACTATAATGATAAAGAGGAAAGGGAATTAGATGATAGAAATTAAACAGCAATAAAAGAATGGGGAAGAATGAATAGGGAGATTCATTGGGTTCAGGAGATATTGCATTCTCTGGATCAACGCTTCCTCATCTCTTCCTCAATCATGCAACTCATTGATCTCTTGGCAATCATGAGTGATTGAATCCCAATCCCTTGGTAATTCAATCTCTCTAATCTTGATCAATTGCTAATTTCTTGATCTAATTACTCATAAAAAAGATGAAGCTTGGTCCCTGATTATACCACACACTCTCCTAGATCCAATTTATGGGTAGATTAAATGTCATAATATCCAACCTATACCTAGATCTATTCAAGTGTGAGAAAGATTTCAAGCATGACTCTATGATCCCTTTTCCAAAGCACACATAGAATCCATATGAACTCAATCTCTTTCCCAATATGATTGAGTTCTTAAACAAAGAACAAAAATCTTATCAAGCAAATCAAAAAGAGATGAAGAAAAGAAGAAATTCAATTCACTATTGATCCATCATGTACAATAGAGCTCCCTCCCCAATGAGAAGGAGTTTCGCTACTCATAGCTTAGAGAGAGTACAAAAGATGGAAGGAAGTGAAGTGAGTAAAAGTGTCTAAAAAAGTCCCTTACTAAGTACCTTCAAGGGGTTTAAATACTATTCCTATCTAGAAATGAAAATTACAATAAATTTTGTAAAAATAGCTAATTCTCTAACTAACTCCCTCTGGGACTCTTTTCACTGAATGAAGGTGTGTTAAGTGGCATTTCACTTGAGAGTGCCCGCCCATGATGATTTACTAGCGTGCCACGCTCTGAGCACATAGTTGGCACGCCCCTTTCGAAATTCCTTGGTTCCTTCTCTTTCAAACAAGCCTGGCGTGCCACGCCCCAGGCACGCCAGTGGACACACCTTTGTTGCAAGCTGGGTGTGCCATGCCTTCGAACACGCCAATGGCACGCCCATAGTGATGAGTCAGGGTTGCCTTTCTGTGGAACGAACCTGGCGTGCCACGCCCTAGCACGCCAGATTACACCCCCGTTCTAGAGTCTTTGGCATTCCACGCTGATGAATCCATATTTGATGATATATTTTAGCTTGAATTGAGTGAATTTCATCACATAAACTCATAGTTATTCACTAAAATAGCATACTTTTGTGTTTGATCCCTAAATTGAACCTAAATGTGAAAACTTGCATTTTTGTGCTTAAATTGAGCAATTTAATCCTACTTTTATTCCATTCGATGTCATGATATGTTTGTTGATTGATTTCAGGTCCTAGAGGCAAGAATGGTTTGGTAGAAGTGGAAGAAAGCAAGCAAAGAAGGAGAAAACATGAAGAAAACAAAGGAAAAAAGCATCTCAGCCTGTGCCCACGCACAGAATGGAAAATCAGGACTTGTGCCCACGCACAGCTTCTGTGCCTACGCACAAGGGTCAAAAACAGCACCTGTGCCCATGCACAGGTCTGTGCGTACGCACAGGTACCAGCGCATGCCTCCATTAAAATTGCACGTAGACTCGCATTTTGAGGGCTTTTTGGCCCATTTTTGAAGGCTTTGGAGCATATTTGAAAGGGGGAAGCAACTATATATCATACCATACATTACTATACTTCATACAACACATTTTAGGAGTAGTTTTAGGGTAGTTAGCTTAGGTTTTCTCTCTAGTTCATTAGGGTTTTAATTAGGTTTTCAATGTAGAATTTTATAGTTCAAGCTTTGCTTTTGGATTTTACTTTCCCATTGTAAGTATTCCTTAATTTCCTCTATTATGACATTGCTTGTTCTACACTTTCTTCTACTTTTCATTTCTCTTACCAATTTATATAGTTTTGCAATTTTAGATTTCTAGTTGTTAAATATGATGTTTGATGCTTATTTTATGTTTGTTTGAGTTGCCTTTATTGATTTTGATCATTTATGGTTCATATCTTTTATCATTTTCCCAATTTTGCCATGTTTTATGTTTGTGCCCTCTATGTGTTTGATAAAATGCCAATTTTAGTTATGGGGTAATTTCCACCCCTTGGCCTGGGGGAAATGAGTTATGGATTACGGGAGCCATAATGTCCAACATTTAGTGATGATTCTTGGATTGTTAGTTGTTATTGTTTCCACTAACGCTAGCTTTTTACTGAGGTAATTAGTAAGTTAGCTAGGATTTGTGGATTAATAACAATTATGCTCACTTGACTTATCCTTCGATGTTAAGGGTTGACTTAGTGAGATTAATCCATCATAATTATCATAGTTGTGGTTATGGCAAGGAAAGGATTCCATAATTCATCCCAAGTCAAGGTTTTATTTATGTTTTGAACCACTCCTCCATCAATTTTGAGTCTCACTTGTTTACATTGCATACATAGTTCTTTTATTCCTTTATTAGTTTATTAATTGCAATTTTGTCTTGTTCTTTTATCTCTTTATTGTTTACTTGTTTAACCATTGAAAACCCTTTTGCCTTCTTGCAACCAAAATTATGCACTCATTGGCATTAGTTCCTAGGGAAGACGACCCGAGGTTGAACTACTCTCGGTGTATTAGAAATTTTAAACTTTGATGTTTGGGATTTAAATTGCCGGTTTGGACTATACTTACAACGAAAGTTATCTTGAATGTGAAAATCCAAGGATATGGTGGATTTCACTATGACTATACACCTCCACCACCATATACCTATGACCCCTACCCTCAACACAACCCTCAATCACCATATTTTCAATCACCACACCACCATCACCATACACCTTCTTATACACCACCTCAAGATACTCATCAATATGAACTACCTCCCACATATCCAAACTTCTTCCCAACTAATGAACCTTTCCTCTTGCCTAATTATGAATCTTTTCCACCCTTGAACCAAGACCATCAAGACCTTCAACCATTTCTCCAAGAGCAAGAAGGATTCCGCAGGACACAAGGGCAATTCGTGGCAACCATAGCCGAAGCAGTGAACCGCTTAGTTCTCCTACACTCATCTGATCAAGGCATTCCTCTTGAGGAAGGTGGAAGGTCAACTAATGCATGTAGTGAAGAGGAGAGCATGGAGCCACAAGGGAAAGAAGAAGGGTTAGAGCTTGAAGTGCAATAAAAGGGAGAAAGTGAAGTATGTGAACTGGAGGAGAGAAAAGAAGAGTTGAGGAAGATTGATCAAAATGAGGATTCCATCATAAGTGATTTTTTGTCCTCCTTGGTCAATCCCCTCAATGATCCTAATGAGCCTCTTCTCACTGAGTTTGAGAGAGACATGGAGGTAGACTTCTCACAACCTCCTTGTTATGACTTGAGTGATGGGGAAGAGGAAGTTGGTGAGGAAGCAATTTCGTTCCAAGAACATATTGAGTGGGAGGCAATTCATCTATGAGCTTTATTGGCCCCCACCAATATGTTATCTTGGAAACGAATTACCAACTCAAGGTCCTTCTTAGGTTGGTACATGGTGGAGAAAGGAGTGTTGGTTGCCAAGTGAGTCCAAAACTCATCAAGAGAGCCAAATCAAGCTTTGGGATTCAAGCATGGTGTGAAGCACAATTAAGTGGATTCCGAAGAGTGTTGAGGTACTTCAAGGGTCAATTAGGAACTTGTCCATCCGGTTTGAAGCATAAAGATAAACAAGAAGGAGAGCGGATACAACAAATATGGGATCCCCGAGGACCTATAAAGTGCAAGCTAGGATGGAGATTCAAGGAGGAGTGGAAACATAAGCCACCCTAGCAAGAGTCTCCTCTAAAAGTCCAATTTAGGACTATAAACCAAAGTGCTAGGTGGGAGACACCACACCATGGTAACATCTTTCTCACCATTTCTCCTTGTTTATAGTTTGATTTTCTCGCATCTTTGCTTGTCTTAGTTAGCTTAAGATTAGTTTACTTTTTGAGTAGATAGGTTAGTTTTATATATGGATCATGATTTTGTGAAGTTTTGAATGCTTCGGGTTGAATTTTATGTTGAGCTAAGGTAGAGTGCCCTAGAATTTGAAGAAAATTTTTTGGAAAAACCAGGGCACTGTGCGTGCGCACGACCTTGTGCATGCGCACACAATCAGTAAAAATCACGCTCTGTGCGTACACACACTAGCCTATATGCCCTCTATTGAGAGCGCTCACACGTTTTGTGCGCGCGTGATAAGTCCAATTCACACCCCATTCAAAATTGGTGAATTAGTTCTTTTGGCAAGCGCACCAAAATTATCGTCAAGTAATAACCCACAGTAGAGTGGGATCGTATCCACAAAGATTGGCAAATTCGAGCAGTTTTAATTGATTGATGAATTAGTCAAGCGGAACAAGTAGATAGTGAATTGCAGAATTATTAATGACAGAAATGTAAATGGCTAGAATATAAAGAAAAGCAATAAAGTGCAAAAATGAAAATGGCATAATATAAAGTGTAGAATCATAAATGACTTGAATGTAAATGGGAATTGGGAATTGTTGAATGTAAACTTAATCTATAAAGAAAAGGATATATAAGAATGGGGATATTCATTGAGATCAGGAGATGTTATCTCTTTGGATCAATTCTAGCTTATATCCTCTTCAATCATGTAACTCATTGACCTCTTGGCAATCATGATTGATTGAGCCCCAATCCCTTGGTGACTCAATAATAAAGCCATATTTTATAATATATTTTGTGCTCAATTCAAGAGATTTATTCAATCCTTCACCCACTTATTCATGTAAATTGCATGGTTTTACTTTCCCTTCTTTATTATGTGATATATGTGAAATACATGTTTCCTATGCTTTGAGATTATTTATTTTAATTACCCTTTATTACCATTTGATGCCGTGATTTGTGTGTTTAGAAGTTTCAGATCTTCTAAGGCAGGAATGACTTAAAGGATGGAAAGGAAACATACAAAAATGGTAGGAAAGCACAAAATGGAGTTTTTGAAGAAACTGGCAGCGACGCAAACGCATGGACAACGCGGCCGCATGCCCAGCGCGAAAAGGCAGCAACGCGAACGCATGACTGACGCGGACACGTGCCTTAAGGAGAACACAGATGACGCGGACACATGACTGAAGCGAACGCGTGATAAGGAAAACTCCAGATGACGCGACCGCGTGACTCACGCGGACGCGTGACAGACGCCACGCACCAGAAATTACAGATAACGCTCCCAGCGATTTCTAAAACCCTTTTTGGCCCAGATCCAAGTCCAGAAGGCACAGATTACAGGTTATAAAGTGGGGGAATGCATCCATTCAGGGAGAGCATTCAATTATTCACTTTTCTTAGTTTAGATGTAGTTTTTAGAGAGAGAGGTTCTCTCCTCTCTCTTAGGTTTTAAGATTAGGATTTCTTATTATTTCAGATCAGTATTCCAACTCTTTATCAAGTTCAATGTTCCTTTTTAATTATTTTCTCAATTTAATTTATGAATTCTTCTATGTTACATATGATTCTCTTAATTAATGCTATTTGAGGTATTTTAGTTTATGACTGCTTTCTTTCATTTATATTACTGTTGCTTCCAATCTGAAGACATTTTTATTTGAGTAAGTTTACTTTTCCCATTTGGCCGTGGTTAAGAAATTGGTAACTCATGAGTTATCAAACTCAACGTGATTGATAATTGTTGTCTTTGCTAATTGAATTGAACTTCAATAACTCTAGTCCTTTCTTAGGAATTGACTAGGACCTGAGGATCAAACTAATTGGTCCACTTGACCTTCTTTTGCTTTAGTAAAGGCTAACTAAGTGGGATTAAAACTCAATTCTCATCACCATTGATAAGGATAACTAGGATAGGACTTCCAAATTCTCATACCTTGCCAAGAGTTTATTTTACAGTTATTTATTTATTTTATTTGTCATTTAAATTACTTGTTCCTTACTTTCAAAACCCTAATTTACAAAACTCATAACCAATAATAAGAACATACCTCCCTGCAGTTCCTTGAGAAGATGACACGAGGTTTAAATACTTCGTTTATCAATTTTAAAGGGGTTTGTTACTTGTGACAACTAAAACATTTGTAAGAAAGGTCTTTTGTTGGTTTAGAAGCTATACCTGCAACGAGGATTTATCTGCAAATTTCTAGACCACGCAAAAGTTCTCTCTTCAAAATGGCACCGTTGCTGGGGAATTGCAAACGTGTGCCTTATTATTGGTTATTGTAAATATTTTCTTTTTGCATGTTTATTTGTTTTTTTTTTTGTTTTTATTTTTGCTTTTTTGTGAATTAAGAGGTTATTGGTTTTTATTTAGTTATTAAAAATTTTTCAAAAATTTGTTCTTGGTGTTCATCTTGATCTTCAAGTTGTTCTTCGTGTTCATCCTGACCTTCAGGCATGTAAAATTTGTTCTTGGTTGAAATTATAACAGGAACATGCATCAAGGTCAAAACAATCAGAGATGGAAGGAGCCACGAGGATCTGATCAACCCTTTCGGCAACATCACCTTCCAAGATACCATGGACAACGACCATCCTATAATGCATGCCAAGACAATAGATATGGTGGAACCCCTTGTAGTTACCAGCAAGCTCCATCATATGCCAATGAACCACCTCCTCGAAATAGCTTTGGACCACCATACTCACAAGCCACTTTCCACCATTCACCTCCATATGACCCTAACCTGTATCCACCATACCAACCACCTTATGAGCCAAATGAACCATACACAGAACCACCCCCATTCCAACATAACTACTCTCATAAACCACCACCTCAATATACACCATCTCCTTATCATTATCAAGATGAACCACCTTCCTACCATGAACCCTTTCTCCCAACAAATGAACCCTCCTATCCACCCTAAACCTCCAAGGAGAAAGCACTTACTGATCTAAACTCTACTATACAAGCTCTCATCGCCCAAATCGGACCACCAAATACCTTCAACAATCAACCCTCAAGCTCTAGTGCACTTCCTTTTCAACCACAGAATGATCTCTCCATCCCATCACCACCATCCATGGAAGAGCACCCACATCCATCAATCCAAGAGCAACATGATCCCAATGATGCTATTGACATGGAACAAGAGAGAAGGGATCATCTTCGCGAATCCATACTTCATAAGGAGCTAGAGGAGGCCCTAAAGGTGAAGGTAGTAAAGACCCTTGAAGTCGAAGGAGTGGTTGAAGAATTAGTGAAGGGAGACATCAAGGAGGAGTCTAATTTTGTCTTAGAGCAAGAGGAGGCCCAAAATGTGGAGATAGGAGAGACCCTTGAAGATGAAAGAATAGTTGAAAGGAGTTGTCATGGAAAGAAAATCATCAAGGATGAGTATGATTTTATATTAAAACTACTGGACAAAGCAGTAATTATTAAAGAGGAAGAAGTAGTTGAAGACTTGGGAGAGGTCGATCAAGAGATGGAGATTCAAGAAGAAGAAGCACAACCTCCCATGCCCTTGGATAGCATTGAAGAGGAAATTGAATTGGAAGAAAGCTACCAGGAGGAAGAGGTTGAAATTGAAGAAGCTTACAAGGAGGTGGAAGTTGTCAGAGAAGAGCACAAGGGAGTGGAGCTTGCAAGTTCATTAGAAACACCTCTCCCAAGGCCATTACCGTCCAACACAACATTCAAGTGGGTAAAATTCTTATCCTTGACCTTTACCTTCCCACTTGAATATGGGCTACTCGAGACGGATGGTCAACTTAGAGCTCTTTGTGGCATTAAGAGTATGAGGAAGATGGTCAGTAGTAAGAATTGTCCTGCAAGGTTCATTATGGTTGGGAGCTTTAAGTTTAAACGCAAAGGTTGGTGTAGAGCTCAATTGAATGGGTCTAGGAAGTTGTTTGGACGCTTCAGTGAGAATTCTAAAGCTGAACCACCTGGATGGAATCATGATAATCAACTTGAAGACGGGTGTAGAAACAAGATTTGGGATCTAGGAATATATGAGGATCAATTTTGGGAGCTCAAAGCTTGTGAAGAACTCCATCAAAGCTTGAAGAATTTACTTGGTATTGATAGAGCTTATTGGAAGTCCAAGCATTGGTGGAAGTTTCAAGACGAGTTCAAGCACAACCCACCATAACAGGGAGCTCACCAAATGTCCAACTTAAGGACTTTAACTAAAAGTGCTAGGTGGGAGACAACCCACCATGGTATGATCGTCCCTTTTTCAGTTTTAATTCTAGTATGTTTTGTTTGTTTTTGAGTTTTGATTGGACCTGGAATCATGCATAACATTCATATTAGCATTGCATTCTGCATACTGCATTATTATAAAAAAAATCGCACGCGACGTGACAACATTGCCAGTGTATTAGGAAGAAAATAAAATTGAACAGAGAGTCACGCGAAAGTGTGGCTGGAGGCGTGCCTTTGGCACAAATTGATCCACGCGTCCGCGTCATATGGGAAAAATGCCTCCCACGCGTCCGCATCACCCACACGAACGCGTGGCTCTGTGAAATTGACTAAAAGGGTGTAAGGCAGTAAGTTGGGCTAGAATAGGGTTGGAACCATGCTAGAAGCAAAAGCCCTACCACGCGAACGCGTGCCCCACGTGTTCGCGTCATTTTTAAAAGAAAGGCCATTCACGCGTGCGCGTCAACCACGCGACCGTGTCACCAAAAAATTTGGCAAAAAGAGTTTCGAACAGAGAGTTGCGCAAATGCGAGGCTGCACTCGTGCCTATCGCACAAATCAGGCCACGCGCTCGCGTGACCCACGCGTCCGCGTCACCTGACCTTATCGCGCACCACACGACCGCGTCACTCACGCGTCCGCGTCGCCTGCGCCGCACAACTTATCCAAATCAGCGCCAATTATCTTATCTTTTGTTTTCTAATCCTAATTTCTTCTATCTTTCCTTCTTTCTTCTTTCTTTCTTACTTTATCTCTTTCACTTCTCATTCTTTTTCACCTTCATTCTATTTTACTTGCATACTTCCATTCATTGCATTTTAATTTTGTGCATATTTTTATTTTCTTTTCTAAATTTATTATTTTTCCATTGGTGTTACTTGTTCATATTCAACTGTTATATCTTTTCTGGTATTATTTTGGTGCTTAGTGACTTGTATTACACTGTTGGATGATATTAATTATCTGTCAATGCCAATCTTTTATGATACCTATATTCCTTTTGTATTGACATGAATTTATATTGTCTTTCATTATCTACTGTCTCTTCCCCATTGTTGCAAATTTTTGCACTCTTGATTTGCCATGCACTTCTACTGTTTTCTCACTTGCATGTTGTAGCTACTATGTAATTGAGACCCTTATTATCTGGAATTAACACCCATATTTTATTTATTTTCTATATTTTGGGTTACTTTTCTTCTTTTTTCTCTTTCAGGATGGCCACCAGGGAAGAGAACCGGAAGACGTTCACATGGGGAGACAAACAAGTCCACCTGCACATTCTTTAGAGAAAAGCGTCAGTTCGAGAAACCCGTCCACTTGCACATCTCAACATGCACCGAGGACGGTGCAATCATTAAGTGTGGGGAGGTCGATACCGACTTCCGTGGGTTAGTTATTTCTTATTTCAACACCAATGTTAATTTTTCTTATTAAATTAGTTGTTGCATTTGCATGTTTCTCTGCATGTTTGTCTGATTTTGTGCATTTAGCTACTAGTTGGTTGAAGTAACATTTTTTTTAAGAAACTTTTTATAGCATTTCACTAATTTGAGTTAAACTTTTTGAAAAACTTGTTTGAAGAAATTTTATTTTGGAACATGGTTTTAGAGCTCGAACACACAAAACCAGTGAGATTTTGAGCCTATTTGATTGGTTGCATTTTATCAACCAATATTTTATTTTGGTGTGTGTTTTTCTCTCTAAAATTGTGATCTTTGTCTTGCTATATTTCCATGGTTTGATGTATGTATGCACTTATATGATTGAGGCCTTTATTACACTGAGCTTACATACCCATATGGCCTTAACCTTTTCATTATCCATTGCAAACCAATTTTGAGCCTATTTTACCCCTTTGTTCTTTACTTTAGCTCATCACTAACTCTAAGCTAAAAACAATAATGTCCTTAATTTGAATCCTTGGTTAGCTTAGACTAGTGAGAGTGCTTGTGATTTAAGTGTGGGAAAAGTGGGTTTGGAAATGTTTGGTTTAAGAATTGGGCATTGTATATCTTTATGAAAATGTGAACAAAATGTTTAGGACATATTCATGCATTCAATAATTTAATCATATGCATTGTGAAAAAAATATAAATAAATAAATAAAAATAAATAAAAAAAGAGAGAAAAAGAAAAAAAGAAAAAAAATATAAAGGAGAAAAAGAAAAGAAAAAGAGCAAATAATAAAAAGGGGACAAAATGCCCCAAAGTAAATGGTGAAAGCAATGCATATGTACTGTACTTGAAATTAGAATGCATGAATATGTGGAAAACATGGTTAATGGGTAGTTAGATGTGGTATTATAATTACATGGATTGTCTAAAGTTAGGTGGAAAGTTTAAGTTAATTAAGGATTCAGATTTTAGTCCACTTGGCCAAATACAATCCTACCTTGACCCTAACCCCATTACAGCCCTTAAAAGACCTCTTGATATGTGTATTTGTGCATCAAATTTGTGTTGATTGGTAGAAGAAAAGCAAGCCTTAGAAAGCAAGGTTAGTAGAGGATTGAGAGAATCAAACCTTAAACACATCAGTGATTAGAGTGTATACACTTCCAGTGAGGGTTCGATGCTCGATTCCTTGTTCCCGGCTTTCATGAGCTATCTTCTTCTTGCAACTTTATTTGTACTTCATTTTTATGATATTTGTACTTCATTTTTATGATTTGAATTAGTGAAATCCAGTTCATGTATGTTCTTGGAAGATTTATTTACTTTTAACCAAGTAGGTAGAAACATTCTGCATGTAGTCGCATTCATATAGATAGGTTGCATTTCATACATTCTATCATTGCTAATGTTTAAGTGTGGGGAAGTTGATAAACCACTATTTTATGGTTTATCTTGTGCTCAATTGAGTGGATTTTATCAACTCTTTACCCACTTATTCATACTATTTGCATGAGTTTACATTCTCCTTCCTGATTTTGTGCTATGATTGAAAACATGTTTCTTTGATCTTAATTTAGCTAATTTTAATCCTCTCTTATTACCATTCGATGCCTTGATATATGTGTTAAGTGTTTTCAGAGATTACAGGGAAGGAATGTCTTGGAGGATGGAAAGAAAGCATGCAAAAGTGGAAGGAATACAAGAAACTGAAGGAACTGCTAAAGCTGTCCAGCCTGACCTCCTAGCACTCAAACGACCATAACTTGAGCTACAGAGGTCCAAATGACACGGTTTTAGTTGCGTTGGAAAGCTAACGTCCGGAGCTTCGATTTGATATATAACTGTCCCAAAGGCAGGTGACGAGAACGCGTGGATCACGCGGACGCGTGACCTGGCAGAAACGCAATCCACACAAACACGTGGACGACGCTTCCGCGGCACTTTCCCGTGACCTGTACGTATCAGAATACGCTGGGGGCGATTTCTGGGCTGTTTTTGACCCAGATTTTGGCTCAGAAAACACAAATTAGAGGCTATAAAGTGGAGGAATGCATCCATTCATGATACATCTGCTCATAATTCATAATTTTAGGATTAGATGTAGTTTTTAGAGAGAGGGGTTCTCTCCTCTCTCTTAGGATTTAGTTTTAGGATTTAGGATTATTCTTCTTCATCACAGGTTCAATGTTCCTTTTATTTATTTTTCCAATTTAATTTATGAACTTTTCCATGTTAGATTTGAATATTCTATTTAATATAATTTGAGGTATTTCAGTTATAAGATTGTTTTATTTATGAATGCTTTCGATTTATCCAAATTATTTTCATTCGAGTAGATTCTCTTCCCTTTTGGCTCTGGTTAAGTAATTGGTGACGCTTGAGTTATCAAATAAAGCAGTGGTTGAAATTGGCATATTACTAATTGATCTAGATCGCTCTAAAGCTAGTCTTCCCACAGGGATTGACTAGGACTTAAGGATCAAACTAATTAGTCCACTTGACTTCCCTTTGCTTTAGTAAAGGTTAACTAAGTGGGATTAAAATCCAATTCTCATCACAATTGATAAGGATAGGACTTCCAGTTCTTATACCTTGCCAAGAGTTTTATTATTTATTTAAATTAATTCCTTATAATTTACTTTCTTGCCATTTACTATTCTTGCTTTTTATCTTATACATTAAAAACCCCAAAATTCTACCTTTTTCATAGCTAATAATAAGTCATACCTCCCTGCAATTCCTTGAGAAGACGACCCGAGATTAAAATACTCGGTTATCAATTTTTTATAGCTAATATTTTCATCTTGATTTTACACACCTGCATAATTACACACCTGCATATATAACTCCAAAAAAAATATAAAAAAAACAAACAAAGGCATGCGATGCGATCGCATCGCCAAAGCGTTCACGTCAATTGCGAGAACCACCTCTCACGCGTCCGCGTCAATCACGCGAAAGCGTGATCTGGAAATCGGCGTAAAAATCCAACGCCCAGAAATCTGGGCTGGAATCGTGCGGCTAGTGTGCGTTTAGCACAAAACGGCCCACGCGTCCGCGTCACCGACGCGAATGCGTCACTTGCACAAAAACTCATCCCACGCGAAAGCATGAGCGACGCATTCGCGTCGCGTGGATTGCACATCACCCAAAAAGGAGACAGAGAGTTGCGCTGAAACGACACTGGAATTGTGCGTTTCGCACAATTTGCAGCGACGCGGTCGCCTGCCTCACGCGACCGCGTCATTTATCCTTTTTTTCTATTCCATGCGATCACATCACTCACGCGATCGCGTCAACCCCATTTCCCCTAGCCACGCGATCGTGTGCCCCACGCGTTCGCGTGGATTCAATTTCACTAACCCTAGTGACGCGAAACCCTACCCCCATCGCGCCCCACTCTCCTTCCCCAACCCCCTCTGTTCTCTCTCCCCCCTTCCTCTGCATCCATCGCCGCCGCCAACCACCCCTGACCACCGCACCAGCGCCGACCACCCAGCCACGACCGCGACGCCCACCCCCTCCCTCTTCCTTCCCTCCCTTTGTGGTTAGGTAGCTAGGATGTGGTTAGTGGATTTAGGCCTGATTAATTGCGCTGTTCTTGCTACTTGTTTTATAATTTTCGTAATTTTGCTATTGCTGTGATGTTAGTACTGTTCATATACTGTTCTTTACTGTTTTATGTTGCTTTTTACACTGCTTCTTCATGTTCATATTCCGTATATGTATTTGCAGCTTTACTTAAATTTATATGAACTATTTTGCTTGCTGTTTATTACCCGGGAACATCCAATTTTAGCCGGAATGCTGCCCAATTTCCTGTAAATTGTTTTGATATTCATTCATGTTTTAGTTTTGGCAACTTGAATTTGGCACTCCTCAGCCTTTTCCAAACCAATTCATGAATGCACAGGCCAGCATTCTTATTCCTCTGTTTTTCCCGGTTAATAAATCACATTAATGATGATTAGATTTCACTTTTCGCTATTTTTGTATCTATATGAATCATCAACAACTTGATTTCCTTGCTTGAATATGAGTTGACTGTTGCTTAAAATTGTGAAATTCTTGTTACTTAGAAACCGATCATCATGCCACTTACTCTGATTTTCTTTTTACTAACTCACTGATTTTTGCTTTCTAACCTCTTTTTCAAGTTTAACCACTTTTAACTTTCTAACTTCTGAGTTTGGAGCTCCTCACAGTCATTCATTCATTGAATCCTACTCGGAATACCACAGACAAGGTTTAGACCTTCCGGATTCTCTTGAATGCCGCCATCATTCTAGCTTACACCACGAAGATTCTGGTTAGGAGATCTAAGAGATACTCATTCAGTCTAAGGTAGAACGGAAGTGGTTGTCAGGCACGCGTTCATAGGGAATGATGATGATTGTCACGTTCATCACATTCAGATTGAAGTACGAATGAATATCTTAGAAGCGAAACAAGATGAATTGAATAGAAAACAGTAGTACTTTGCATTAATTTTTGAGGAACAGCAGAGCTCCACACCTTAATCTATGGAGTGTAGAAACTCTACCGTTAAAAATACATAAGTGAAAGGTCCAAGCATGGCCGAATGGCCAGCCCCTCTGATCTAAGATAGCATACAACTGATCAAAGATGCCTAATACAATATTAAAAGGTCCTATTTATAATAATCTAGCTACTAGGGTTTACAGAAGTAAGTAGTTGATGCATAAATCCACTTCCGGGGCCCACTAGGTGTGTGCTTGGGCTGAGCTTGAGTGTTGCACGTGTAGAGGTCCTTTTTGGAGTTGAACGCCAGCTTTTGTGCCAGTTTGGGCGTTCAACTCTGGTTTTGGCTCCTTTTCTGGCGCTGGACGCCAGATTTGGGCAGAAAGCTGGCGTTGAACGCCAGTTTACGTCGTCTATTCTTGGCCAAAGTATGGACTATTATACATTGCGGGAAAGCCCTGGATGTCTACTTTCCAACGCAAATGAAAGCGCGCCATTTCGAGTTCTGTAGCTCCAGAAAAACCACTTTGAGTGCAGGGAGGTCAGAATCCAACAGCGTCAGCAGTCCTTCTTCAACCTCTGAATCTGATTTCTGCTCAAGTCCTTCATTGCTTTTAGATCTTCTCTGATTTCATGCAGGATGATGGAGTGCTCTTGATGTTCCACCCTTAGTTGCTTCCAATAATTGTGTGGAATAAAATGTATCCCCTGAGGTATCTCAGGGATCTCTTGATTTGCAGTCAAATGTTCTACCACTGAGCTATAGACCCTTGATGGAAGCTTTTGTCTTCCCTTTCCTCTTTCTAGAGGTTTCTCTGGCCTTAGGTGCCATCAATGGTTATGGAAAAAAACAAAAAAGCTATGCTTTTACCACACCAAACTTAGAATGTTGCTCGCCCTCGAGCAAAAGAAGAAAGAATATAAGAAGAAGAAGAAGATATGGAGGAGATGGATGAGTGTATGTATTCGGCCATATGGGTGGGATTGGGTGGGAAAGAGATGTTGAATTTTGAAGGTAAGTGGGTGTATGGATGTGAGTGGTAAAGGGTTAATAGGGAAGGGTGTTTATTGGTTATAGAGGATGATTGAGAAGAGAGAAGAGAGTGAGTGGAGGTAAGTGGGGATCCTGTGGGGTCCACAGATCTTGAGGTGTCAAGGCATTTACATCCCTGCACCAATTTAGGCATGCAAAATGCCCTTGCACACAACTCTGGGCGTTCAGCGCCAGGTTGGTGGCCATTTTGGGCGTTCAACGCCCATTTACTAGCCATTTCTGGCGTTGAACGCCAGAACCATGCTTGTTCTGGGCGTTCAGCGCCAGAATGCTGCCCATTTTGGGCGTTCAGCGCCAGAACCATGCTCTGTTCTGGCGCTGAATGCCAGACAGATGCCCCTCCAGGGTGTGATTTTTCTTCTGCTGTTTTTGATTCTGTTTTCAATTTTTCTATTTATTTTGTGACTCCACATGATCATGAACCTACAAAGATATATAACTAAGAAAAATAGAGTTAGATAAATAAACATTGGGTTGCCTCCCAACAAGCGCTTCTTTAATGTCAATAGCTTGACAGTGGGCTCTCATGGAGCCTCACAGATGTTCAGAGCATTGTTGAGACTCTCCAACACCAAACTTAGAGTTTGGATATGGGAGTTCAACACCAAACTTAGAGTTTGGTTGTGGCCTCCCAACACCAAACTTAGAGTTTGATTGTGGGGGCTTGGGTTGACTCTGCTTTAAGAGAAGCTTTTCATGCTTCCTCTCCATGGTTGCAGAGGGAGATCCTTGATTTTTAAACACAAGGGAGTCCTCATTCCATTGAAGGACTAGTTCACCTCTATCAACATCAATCACAGCTCTTGCTGTGGCTAGGAAAGGTCTTCCTAGGATGATGGATTCATCCTCTTCCTTTCCAGTATCCAGGACTATGAAATCAGCAGGGATGTAAAGGCCTTCAACCTTTACTAACACGTCCTCTACTTTTCCATAAGCCTGTTTTCTTGAACTGTCTGCCATCTCTAATGAGATTTTAGCAGCTTGCACCCCATAGATTCCCAGTTTCTCTATTACAGAGAGGGGCATGAGGTTTATCCCTGAACCAAGATCACACAGAGCCTTAAAGATCATAGTGCCTATGGTACAAGGTATTATGAACTTTCTAAGATCCTGTCTCTTCTGAGGCAATGTCAGTTGATCCAGATCACTTAGTTCATTGATGAACAAGGGAGGTTCAACTTCCCAAGTATTAATGCCAAATAATTTGGCATTCAGCTTCATGATTGCACCAAGAAACTTGGCAGTTTGCTCTTCAGTAACATCCTCATTCTCTTCAGAAGAGGAATACTCATTAGAGCTCATGAAAGGCATAAGGAGGTTCAATGGAATCTCTATGGTCTCTAGATGAGTCTCAGATTCCTTTGGTTCCTCAGAGGGAAGCTCCTTATTGATCACTGGACATCCCAGGAGGTCTTCCTCCTTGGGATTTGCGTCTTCCTCTCCCTCTTTGGGTTCGGCCATGGTGCTTATGTCAATGGCTTTGCACTCTCCTTTTGGATTCTCTTCTGTATTGCTTGGGAGAGTACTTGGAGGGATTTCAGTGATCCTTTTACTCAGCTGGCCCACTTGTGCTTCCAAATTTCTAATGGAAGACCTGGTTTCATTCATGAAACTCACAGTCGCCTTAGATAGATCAGAGACTAGATTTGCTAAATTAGAAGCATTTTGTTCAGAGTTCTCTGTCTGTTGCTGAGTGGATGATGGAAAAGGTTTATTATTGTTAAACCTGTTTCTTCTACCATTATTAAAGCCTTGTTGAGGCTTTTGATCCTTCCATGAGAAATTTGGATGATTTCTCCATGATGAGTTATAGGTGTTAATAAATGCATGCAAGAATGCTATGAATGTCAAGATGAACATCATAGACACAATTTTGAAAAATTTTTAATGCAAAGAAAACATGCAAGACACCAAACTTAGAATTCTTTAATGCTTACGCACTAAGAATTCAAGAATGCATATGAAAAACACCATACAACACAAAACAAAAAAATCATCAAGATCAAACAAGAAGACTTACCAAGAACAACTTGAAGATCATGAAGAACACTATGAATGCATGAAATTTTCGAAAAATGCAAGATGCACATGCAATTGACACCAAACATATGACATGACTCATGACTCAAACAAGAAACACAAAAAATGTTTTTGGATTTTTATGATTTTCTAATTTTTTTGGATTTTTTTCGAAAATTAATTGAAAAAGGAAAATAAGGATTCCAAAATTTTTAATATGAATTCCAGGAATCTCGCCATATTAGTCTAAAGCTTCAGTCCAGAAATTAGACATGGCTCACTAGCCAACCAAAATTACCTAATCTGAGCAACAGGATGAACCGTCAGTTGTCCATACTCAAACAATCCCCGGCAACAGCGCCAAAAATTTGGTGCTGTTGCCGGATCAAACTTGGCACTGATGTTACCGGACCAAAAGCTTGCCAAAAACTCAAACAATCCCCGGCAACGTCGCCAAAAACATGGTACGCGGAATCGTGATTACACTTTAATTATGTAAAATTCATTGCTCTTTCTTTCCCTGGAAATGGCGCAAAAAACATGATGCCAAGACCATGGTTCACAACTCCGTGTAACTAACCAGCAAGTGCACTGGGTCGTCCAAGTAATACCTTACGTGAGTAAGGGTCGAATCTGATGAGATATTTTGGTGGAGAAACGAATCTCTCCCAAAACACCCAAATCTAACCGGCAAGTGCACCGGGTCGCATCAAGTAATAAAAACTCACGGGAGTGAGGTCGATCCCACAGGGATTGAAGGATTGAGCAATTTTAGTTTAGTGGTTGATTTAGTCAAGCGAATCAAGATTTGGTTGATTGATTGGTGATTTGCAGAATTTAAATTGCATGGAATTAAAGAGAGCAGGAAATTAAATTGCTGAATCTTAAAGAACAAGAAATTAAATGGCAGAAACTTAGAGTGCAAGAAATGTAAATTGCGGAATCTTAAAGTGCAAGGAATGTAAATGACTTGAATTGTAAAGGGGATTGGGACTTGGATTTGCAGAAATTAAACAAGGAAAAATTAAATTGCATTAAACAGAAGAGAAAAAGGGAATTGGGATTGAATCGGATCCGAAACAGCAAAGTAGATGAACATGGAAAGCAGTAAACAGAGAATTGAAATAGGAAATCAGATCTCAGGACCCAGAGACTAGAAAACCAAGTCTAGATCTCAATGCCTTCCAAGGCTCTTTCAATTAAGATGGATTGAGGAACACTTGTAAAGTGCAGTGAGTGAAGTGATCAAGTATCAGTGGGGTGAACTCTAAATCATATGCTCATGCAAGGGCTTCAGTGCTCACTAGTCCTTACATATTGGGAGTCGTAGGTCTTTAGGATTTTCATCCAAATGGTACCATGGAGATCTCTTTATATGTAATCACCTTGAAGCAGCTTATAGTTTCTATGCTTTGGCCTCGACTCTAAGTATCATGTCTCAAAGCGGCTCTTTAGATAAGCTTTCAATCAATACTCCTAAACCAGTTGGTTATAAGGTATTAGGTGTTAAAGCACCCCTAAGGATTTACTTGCTCAAGCCTCTTTCTTTGACACACTTCAACCACAAGCATTTACTAGGATAACAACTCTTTGAGTTTTTGTTTCTTTCTTTCTTTTTCTCCCTAGTAATTGATGCTCAGAGCCTTGGGCCATGTTCTTTTTTTGCTTTTGTATTTTCTTTATTTTCTTTTGTTTTGTTTGCTGCTTCTTGGATCAATAAATTTTTGAGAATCTCCACAATACTTCCTTGAACTTCATGTCCTGCCTATGAGCTTCCATGCAAGTTTTCACAAGCATGCAACCTCAATACAAAATCATACAACTAGAACCACCACTTCTCCTAATCTTTTGCTTTCCTCAAAATTGTTTGATTCCTCAATCCTTCTTTTCAAAGAACTTTCATGTGATGCATTTCTTGAAAATTGAGTGCAACCTTTAGGTTCATCTTTTGTTTCTTTGATTGATGATTCTTAATCCTTCCAAAAGCTTGTATGGACCTTTGCAATGATATTGAAAGTTGCTTGTTCCCCAAGCACTTGGAAACAATGGTTAGTCTGGCTGATTTATTTATGGGCTTTTGAACTTACTTTGGTGTGAGAACACCAAACTTAGTACCTTGCCAATGGGTTTCATGCATCAAATTAACCATGTGAAATAACTCTTTTTCTTTTCTTCTTCTTTTTCAAAAGCAATAAAACTGAAAACTAGGAAACAGCAGAATAGTTAACTAGTTCATCCATCATGCTTGAAGCCATCATTATACAGAGAGTGGGAATGTGTTTTATAATGGGATTTTGGTGAAACACCAAACTTAGAATCCTTCATTCTCCTTTATATTGTTTTGGTGTGTACACCAAACTTAGCTTCTTGCAATATAGATAAACTAATTAACCCTTTTATTGAAATAGATATGAAAAGATAGTTACCTCCGGTTGGGTTGCCTCCCAACAAGCCTCTTTTATTGTCACTAGCTTGACATCCTTCACTCTGTGCTCATGGAAGTTGAGGCTTCTGTTGCCTTAGGTTTCCTCCTCTTGCTATGGGCTTCCTTCCCTCTGTTTCTCTTTCCATAGCCCTCTTACTTTCCTCCATGACTCCCTTCTCTTTCAACACAGCATCCTTTTCATGGCTCTTTGGGTTCAGATTCCCCTCCTTCTCTCTCAATTCAGCAAGGTTTTGAACAAGTTGTTCCATCTGCCTTTCAAGTCTTCTGAGTGAAGCCTCCTGGTTCTTGCTTATTATCTCTTGATGTTTCTTTATTTCTTCCCGCTCTATTGCCATCATTTCTTGAATTTTTATGGACCTCTCCATCAGCATTTCTAGAATATAGATCCTTTGAAAGGTTGGAAGTGGTTGTGGCAATTGTGGTGGTTGATGAAGGTCATTTTGAGCGAATGGTGAGGTGGGACGGAGTTGGAAGTGTGTGTGATTGTTGTTGTGGGGGTGTGTTTTAAGTTGATTTTTGAAGTTGGGATTGTTGCAGTTGAAGTCCCTTGGTCTTTGGTTTTGGTTCTCAACCCCCCTCCCATTAGAATGAGTTCTCCAAGGTGGGTTGTACACATCATTCTGAGGCCTGTTCTGGAGCATGCTAGAGTGATTGCTTGGAGCTTGTAGTTGCTCATAGCTTTGTTGCTCATGGTTAATGGCCCCAAAGCTTTGTTCAGCTTGATTACACCCATATGAGCTTTGAGTCAGGTTGTATGTATGTACTACAGCATGCCTCAACTCAGTGATTTTTCTAGCCATCGTGTCTAATTGTTGTAGAGTCTGCTGATGCATCTGCTTGTTTTGGCTTATTACTACACGAGCACCTTCAATTTCTTTCTCTAATGGATGCACTTCTGCCTCTTGCTTAACAACTCTTTGTGATGGGTTAAATTTGACTAGGAGTCCATTCATCAGTTCTTCCCATCCGATAATGCTTCCTTGTGGAAAAGCTTCAAACCATTGGGCAACATCATTCATGGCTATGGATAGTTGCTTCGAACTATGGGTCACATTATCATCCAAGGTGGGGGTATTACTCTCATGATTGCTAGAATTTGTTGAGTTCCCTTCCATGATCTGCACAGTCACAACCAATTCAAGTGAAGATAGAGCATATTCAGGCCAGGATATGATTGAAGATTCAGTTGACACAAAGTATCAAACAGTTGGCAAACTTGAGAGAGTAATGAACGAAAACCACTCCTCTCGTTTGTTTTTCAAGCTATGAAAATCATATTCAGCAAGATGAGCCAAGGAAATTTCACTCTATTGCTAGAATGAGGTTTCTATTAGCTCAGGCAAAACTTCAAACAGTTAGTAGGTTAGTCAAAAATTAAAGAAAAAGTGCTTGATCTAGATCACCACCTCACTTAATCATTGTCAATCTAATCAATCCCCGGCAACGGCGCCAAAAAACTTGATGAG
>NC_029788.2:49132393-49133248 GCF_000816755.2 Arachis ipaensis | reverse complement strand
AATGATCTTCAAGCTTTGAGTTGGGCCTTTGCTCTTGGTGGAATTGGGTTGAAAGAGGCCTTGGTTGATTGTTCTTGAAGTTTGGAGAAGAACCAAAGTGAACCAATTGAACCGGGTTTGAGTTTTGCAAAAGTTGGAGTAAAAGTTTGAGCAAAAGTTAGGGGTCTAACTTTTGCTCCAACTTTTCATATCAGCTAACACCACTTTGCTGATATGAACGTTGGTGCCAACGTTAGGGGTCTAACTTTGGCCCTAACGTTGGCCTTTCCTTGTGTACTTGTGGCGCCAACGTTAGCCACCAAGTTATGGGGCTAACGTTGGCACAAACTTTTGCTCCTCCTTGTGATTTTCATGTGCTAACGTTAGCCTCCAAGTTAGGGGGCTAACGTTGGCGCAAACTTTTGGTGCCCAGGGAGGTTTTCTTCATGCCAACGTTAGCCTCAAAGTTAGGGGGCTAACGTTGGCGCAAACTTTTGGTGCCCAGGGGTGAATTTCATGTGCCAACGTTAGCCTCAAAGTTAGGGGTCTAACGTTGGCGCAAACTTTTGGTACCCAGGGAGTGATTTTCAAGTTCCAACGTTAGCCTCCAAGTTAGGGGGCTAACGTTGGGGCTAACTTTTCAAACAAAAGAAAAAGACTAGTTAAACTAGGCTAGGATGACTTGTCATCAGAATCCCACGGAGATTGTTGGTATGAAGCAAGCTATGGTCACCTTGCAAATCTCAGTTAGGCAGATATAAATTGATAATGGTGTTTTCGAATAATAATTAATAGAATAGAGATAGAAATACTTATGTAATTCATTGGTGAGAATTTCAGATAAGCGAATGGAGATGCTTTCGTTCCTCTGAACCT
>NC_029788.2:49096056-49132324 GCF_000816755.2 Arachis ipaensis | reverse complement strand
GGAACAGCAGAGCTCCACACCTTAATCTATGGAGTGTAGAAACTCTACCATTGAAAATACATAAGTGAAAGGTCCAGGCATGACCGAATGGCCAGCCCCTCTGATCTAAGATAGCATACAACTGATCAAAGATGCCTAATACAATAGTAAAAGGTCCTATTTATAATAATCTAGCTACTAGGGTTTACAGAAGTAAGTAGTTGATGCATAAATCCACTTCTGGGGCCCACTAGGTGTATGTTTGGGCTGAGCTTGAGTGTTGCACGTGTAGAGGTCCTTTCTGGAGTTGAACGCCAGCTTTTGTGCCAGTTTGGGCGTTCAACTCTGGTTTTGGCTCCTTTTCTGGCGCTGGACGCCAGATTTGGGCCGAAAGCTGGCGTTGAACGCCAGTTTACGTTGTCTAAACTTGGGTAAAGTATGAACTATTATACATTGCTGGAAAGCCCTGGATGTCTGCTTTCCAACGCAATTAAAAGCGCGCCATTTTGAGTTTTGTAGCTCCAGAAAATCCACTTTGAGTGCAGGGAGGTCAGAATCCAACAGCATCAGCAGTCCTTCTTCAACCTCTGAATCTGATTTCTGCTCAAGTCCCTCAATTTCCGCCAGAAAATACCTGAAATCACAGAAAAAAACACAAACTCATAGTAAAGTCCAGAAATGTGAATTTAACATAAAAACTAATGAAAACATCCCTAAAAGTAACTAGATCCTACTAAAAACATACTAAAAACAATGTCAAAAAGCGTATAAATTATCCGCTCATCATTGCTCCTAATTAAAAAGTATTCTCCTTATAATACATTTTGGATTGTAATTTCTCATCTCCGCTTTTTAACTCCGAAACAATCCAATACGCACAATTATTCAACTTATTTCATAATTCTACTGCTCCTTTGCCACTATGTGCTTATCTTGTTATTTGCCTACTTATTTTCCTGTTTTTATTATATCTTAGATTTCTGTTTTTTAGGATGTCTGACCCTCAAAGAAAAGGTAAAGGCAAGGCTACCACTGGCAAACGAAAAAGAGGTGAATCCTCTATGTCAATCCTGGACATTATGCATGATGACTCCTGGCGGAAAAAGCACTTTACCCTACAGGAGAAGGCTGACTAGCTCCTCCCTGCCAATGATCCCATTAAGTTTGCAAACCGATACTGTGAGCTGAAGTATCCCGTGTTTGCCACCTCCAGGAACCTATACATGGAGAGGACTTTGAAGATCTCAGAAGAACTATAGCAGTACACCTCCGATCAAATCAAACAGAGAGGCTGGTTCTTCTTGGAGAGAAACCTGACTAAGGTCAATGCTTCCTGGGTAAGAGAGTTTTACTACAATTATTTCAAGACTTCCCTGGATGCAGTGAACCTCAGAGGGAAACAGATACTGGTCACTGAAGAGGACACTGAGGATATTCTGCGCCTTCAGCCTAAGTCAGATCAGCCTGACGGTTACCAAAAGGCTGATGAGGATATGAGGTTTCTGAGATTCGACTGGGATGCTGTCAAGGAGAGGATAGCTCTTGACCCTAGTGTCCCATGGGTCATGGGTAAGAACACCACTATGCCTAAAGGAATCAAGCTTATGTATCTGAATGATGAGGCTCGGCTCTGGCACCAGATCCTGAGCAACTTTATTATGCCGAGAACTCATGAGACAGAGCTGCCTGCCACTATGATCACCCTTCTCTGGTGTGTGCTGGAGGGTAAGGACCTGTATTTGCCACGATTCATCCGGCACTTTATGGCCAGGGTCTATGTCAGAGGCACCCTTCCTTTCCCTTACCTAGTCACCCAGCTAGGCCGTCGAGCTGACATGCCTTGGGAGGATGCTGATGAGAAGCCACCTGCTGCGGACTGCAAGAAGATTATCCCTCACAGCAGAAAGTTTCGAGCTTTAAGCTATACACCTCCATTCCTCACCTCTCCTGATGAGACAGCCACCCCTTCAGCTGCCCCTTCTTCTTCCACTGCTGCACGCGCCCCACCCACTGTACCTCCACCTGCTCGTGAGCCTATTTACCATTTGGTGCATCGCCTCTTCGCCCACTTGGACCGTATGGAGCGTCGCAACAAGCAACGCTATGAGCACCTCAAGTTGATGATCTGTTCCGGCGGCGACATCCCCTCCGAGCCTGACACCCCTTCTGATACATCTGAGGTGGCAGAGGACGATCACGAGGAGGAGACACCTGCCCAGGCTGCATAGGAAGGACCAGAGCAGGCTGCACCACAGCAGGAGGAGCCACACCAGATACAGGCCGCAAATGCAAAGATTCCTATCCAGTCAGAGCCTCCTTTGCAGCAGACAGATCCTCCTACCCTCATTCAGTCTGCAGATCCTCAGGCCACCACCGAGACTCCAGCAGCCCATCCTTCTAGTGATGACACTCCTTCACACCCAGCTTGAGTGAGCATCGGGGACGATGCTTTATTTTAAGTGTGGGGAGGTTGCCATCTCTGGCGTATCTTTTTGGTGAACCACTACAGACTCTTTTATCTTATTTTGGTTATTTTTTTGTATTTTTATCTTTATTTTTATTTTTTATCTTTCAGTACTTATACATTGTTCTTTTCATGTGTTTTTACTCTATTTCCGCATTTTGCACTTTAGTTCATATTTTAGCCATTTTGTTTAGTTTGCAATTCTAAACTTATTAGTTATAGAATATGTGGATTAATTAGTATAGTTTACCCTTTTAGCATATGATAGTTTGGTTTAAATTTAAAATAAAAAGGAAGTAAACTAGAAACTTTAACATAATCAAAAACAATCCACACACCTAGTATATATAGCATAACATGTTAGTTAGTTAACAACATTTCATCAAGGAAGAACACTAAAACTTTAAAGCCACCCAAGAAATTTTACATTGAAAATAATGGGAACTCTTAATTTCTACTTGCATGACATGTATAACTGATATATGAATTTTGGGCTAGAGAACACAGCCTGTGAGTTTTGAGCTTAATTGTATGGTTACATTCAAACCAAAATTTTTATTCTTATGTATTTTGCCCTTCTTTTTATTCTGATATTCTTTACTTTGTTTTAATCTATATGTCCAATTATAGAGTATAGATACATACTAAGAGATGATTGAGGCCATTGCTTGAAATATTTGCTCACGTATCCCAAATTAGCTACCTTTTACATCACCCTTGTTAGCCCCCTTGAGCTTTTTAATCCCCTCTTGTTCTATAAACCATATTACTAGCCTTAAGCAGAAAAATAAAATAAAAATCCCAAGTTGAATCCTTGGTTAGCTTAAGATAGAAATTGTGTATTATTTAAGTGTGGGAAACTTTATGGGAACATGGATGATAGAAACAAAGGTAAAAAGTTAAAAAGAATAAAAATATTCAAAATAAAAATTTTGGGAAGCATGCTCATGTGAAATCAATTGAATTACCATGTGCATTAAAAAAAATATTTTTATTTTATTTTCGGTATTTAATTAAGGGGATACAAAAATTTCCCAATTGCAAAATAAAAAAAAATCAATGCACATGGGATAAAATTTAAGTTAATGCATGAGCTTGCAATACAAAGTGAGAAAAGTTGGGCAAATAGGTTAAGAAACTTTGAATTACAAAATATGTATGTTAGGTGAGATCTTAGACTAATCAAGGATTCACATATTAGCTCACTTAGTCTTATACATATACCCTTGCCTTTACCTTGGCCCCATTACAACCTTGAAAAAAGACCTCATGATTTTTGTATGCTTATATTCTATAATTGTTGATTGGTTAGATGAAGAACAAAGTTATAGAAAGTAAGGATAAAAAGAAGAATAGAATGATTAACCCAATAAACACTGAGTGACTAGAGAGTAAACACAAAATCCAGTAAGGGTTCAATAGCTCATCACCATATATCCCTGCTTAAATTGTTAATTGTCTTGTAAGTTTGAAAAATATTTTTACCCATCTCAATTGTAAAAGTGCTTTAACATTATCTAGGGTTTGGCTATGCATATATGATTCCTTGAGAATGTGAATTAATTTAACTACATGTAAGTTTTATATACAAGTGAATAACAATTAGAATTGCATTATTCATTTAGGTAGTTGCATTTAGGATAGATTGCATTGCATGAAATTCCACCACTCTACCTTACTCTTTATCTTGGACTTAGCATGAGGACATGCTATTGTTTAAGTGTGGGGAGGTTGATAAAGCCATATTTTATGATATATTTTGTGCTCAATTCAAGAGATTTATTCAATCCTTCACCCACTTATTCATGTAAATTGCATGGTTTTACTTTCCCTTCCTTATTATATGATATATGTGAAATACATGTTTCCTATGCTTTGAAATTATTTATTTTAATTACCTTTTATTACCATTCGATGCCGTGATTTGTGTGTTGAAAAGTTTCAGATCTTCTAAGGCAGGAATGACTTAAAGGATGGAAAAGGAACCTACAAAAATGGAAGGAAAGCGCAAAATGGAGTTTTTGAAGAAACTAGCAGCGACGCAAATGCATGGACGACGCGGCCGCATACCCAGCACGAAAAGGCAGCGACGCGAATGCGTGACTGACGCGGACGCGCGCCTTAAGCAGAATACAGATGACGCGGACGCACGATCGAAGCGAACGCGTGATAAGGAAAACTCCAGATGACGCGACCGCGTGACCCACGCGGACGCATGACAGACGCCACGCACTAGAAATTACAAAAAATGCTCCCAGCGATTTCTGAAACCCTTTTTGGTCCAGATCCAAGTCCAGAAGGCACAGATTAGAGGTTATAAAGTGGGGGAATGCATCCATTCAGGGAGAGCGTTCAATTATTCACTTTTCTTAGTTTAGATGTAGTTTTTATAGAGAGAGGTTCTCTCCTCTCTCTTAGGTTTTAGGATTAGGATTTCTTATTATTTCAGTTCAGTATTCCAACTCTTTATAAGGTTCAATGTTCCTTTTTAATTATTTTCTCAATTTAATTTATGAATTCTTCCATGTTACATATGATTCTCTTAATTAATGTTATTTGAGGTATTTCAGTTTATGACTGCTTTCTTTCATTTATATTACTGTTGCTTCCAATCTGAAGACATTTTTATTCGAGTAAGTTTACTTTTCCCTTTTGGCCTTGGTTAAGTAATTGGTAACTCATGAGTTATCAAACTCAACGTGATTGATAATTGTTGTCATTGCTAATTGAATTGAACTTCAATAACTCCAATTCTTTCTTAGGAATTGACTAGGACCTGAGGATCAAACTAATTGGTCCACTTGACCTTCCTTTGCTTTAGTAGAGGCTAACTAAGTGGGATTAAAACTCAATTCTCATTACCATTGATAAGGATAACTAGGATAGGACTTCTAAATTCTCATACCTTGCCAAGAGTTTATTTTACAGTTATTTATTTATTTTATTTGTCATTTAAATTACTTGTTCCTTACTTTCAAAACCCCAATTTACAAAACTCATAACCAATAATAAGAACATACCTCCCTGCAGTTCCTTGAGAAGATGACCCGAGGTTTAAATACTTCGGTTATCAATTTTAAAGGGGTTTGTTACTTGTGACAACCAAAATGTTTGTAAGAAAGGTCTTTTGTTGGTTTAGATGCTATACCTGCAACGAGGATTTATCTGTAAATTTCTAGACCACGCAAAAGTTCTATCTTCAAAATGGCGCCGTTGCCAGGGAATTGCAAACGTATGCCTTATTATTGGTTATTGTAAATATTTGCTTTTTGCTTGTTTATTTGTTTTTTTTGTTTTTATTTTTGCTTTTTCATAAATTAAGAGGTTATTGGTTTTTATTTTGTTATTAAAAATTTTTCAAAAATTTGTTCTTGGTGTTCATCTTGATCTTCAAATTATTCTTCGTGTTCATCCTGACCTTCAAGTTGTTCTTAGTTGTTTTCATCGTTTTGATCTAAAAAATTTTAGGTTTGGTGTCATTTTATTGTTTTTCTCTTTCCTCATTTAATTCAAAAATATCTTTTCTCTTTATTTTAATTGAATTTTCAAAATTTGCAAAAAAAAAAAAAAATTCAGATTTCTATTTTAAAATTTTTATCTTATCTTATCTTAGTTTTAAATTTCAAAATTAAAATCTTTTTCAAAAATCATATCTTTTTCAAAACCTTATCTTATCTTATTTCAAAAATCAAATTTCAAAATTCAATATTTAAATTTCAAATTTCAAATTTCAAATTTCAAATTTCAGAATTCAAATTTCAAAAATTTAAAATTCAAAATTTAAATTTCAATATCCTTTTAATTTAAATTTGTTTTTATTTTTGTTTTTAATTTTTATTTGCTATTGTGAGTTCTCACCCAATCGCTTTGAGTTTAGTCCCAATGCTGTTGCAAGGAATGGAAATTATAACAGGAACATGCATCAAGGTCAAAACAATCAGAGATGGAAGGAGCCACGAGGATCTGATCAACCCTTTCGGCAACATCACCTTCCAAGATACCATGGACAACGACCATCCTACAATGCATGCCAAGACAATAGATATGGTGGACCCCCTTGTAGTTACCAGCAAGCTCCATCATATGCCAATAAACCACCTCCTCAAAATAGCTTTGGACCACCATACTCACAAGCCCCTTTCCACCATTCACCTCCATATGACCCTAACCCGTATCCACCATACCAACCACCTTATGAGCCAAATGAACCATACACAGAACCACCCCCATTCCAATATAACTACTCTCATTAACCACCACTTCAATATACACCATCTCCTTATTATTATCAAGCTGAACCACCTTCCTACCATGAACCCTTTCTCCCAACAAACGAACCCTCCTATCCACCCCAAACCTCCATGGAGAAAGCACTTACCGATCTAAACTCTACTATACAAGCCTTCGTCGCCCAAATCGGACCACCAAATACCTTCAACAATCAACCCTCAAGCTCTAGTGCACTTCCTTTTCAACCACAGAATGATCTCTTCATCCCATCACTACCATCCATGGAAGAGCACCCACATCCATCAATCCAAGAGAAACATGATCCCAATGATGCTATTGACATGGAACAAGAGAGAAGGGATCATCTTCGCGAATCCATACTTCATAAGGAGCTAGAGGAGGCCCAAAAGGTGAAGGTAGTAAAGACCCTTGAAGTCGAAGGAGTGATGCCAGGGCATTTTGGCCAGTTTCACTGACCTTTTCTTTACTGTTTTAGGGTAGTTTCATGCATTTTCTTAGTTAATAAGCAAGTTTTGGGTAGATAATCACTTACATCTTGATTCAAGCAAACATTGTAGATTTTATATGATTTTATGAAAATTATGCATGAATTGAATGATAAAATGGATGATGCATGATCTCATGAGTTAGAACCTAGCTTTGATGCACTTTACTTGCTTGATTTCAGGACAAACGAAGCATAGAGCACGTTAATAGCCACGTTAGTCTAACTAACGTGGAATGGGAGTTAGCTTGCATCAATGAGAAAAGTGATCGCCAATAACGCCTTCGTGAGCCATCATAGCCCACGTTAGTTTCCACATTAACTACATTAACGTGGAAGAGAAGTAAAGCTCCAACGTTAGTGGTAAAAGTGAATATCACTAACGTTGGAAAAAAGGGGCACACTTAGCCACGTTAAGAGTCACGTTAATTACACTACCGTGAACTCTAACGTGGAAGGAACAAAGAAGTGCCAACATTAGTGACACTCACCTTTGTCACTAACGTTGGACCAAGCCTCTATTAGCCACGTTAGTTGCCACGTTAATTACATTAACATGGAAGCTAACGTGGAGGAAAGAAATGATGAGCCAACGTTAGTGACACTCACCTTTGTCACTAACGTTGGAGATGGCAATCACCACCACGTTAGTGGCCATGTTAATACAATTAACGTGAGGCACTAACGTGAGAAGGAGAAGGAGCTTTTGGGGCATTGGGAGAACTACTCTCTGTATAATTTTACTTTCTCTGCAACTTCTAGTTTTACTTTCAGAATGTATTTTCCATCTTTGCTTTCCATTCCCAGAGCTATGAACAACTAAACCCCTTTCATTGGGTTAGGGAGCTCTGTTGTAATTTGATGGATCAATAATAGTTTTCATTATTCTACTTCTTTCTTTTCTCTTGATTTTACTAGAAAGCTTTCAATCTTCATCTAATTGGGTAGTTGTCTTAGAAAAGAAGCTATTCATACTTGGATCTCTTCAGAACCTTGGAAGAGGAATGAAGAGATCATGCTAGAAATGCTTTCTCATGTTGGACCGAATTGGGGTTTGGACGGATATAGTGACATATAATTCTCCCAATACTTTGATTTGGAAATACATGTGGTATAATCAGTGACCATACTTCATCTCTTCTCATGAGCAATTAGACCAAGGAATTGGCTATTGATCAAGATTTGAGAGATTGAATTACCAAGGAATTGGAATTCAATCACTTAAGATTACCAAGGAGATCAATGAATGCATTGATTGAGGAAGAGATGAAAATGAACTTGATCCGGAGAATACAACATCTCCTGAGCCCAATGAACTCCCCATTTCTGATCTTACCCATTCTCTTTACTTTTTGCCATTTACTTTTATGTTCATCTTCCCCATTCCCCATTTAAGATTTTGCAATTTACTTTCCGTCATTTACATTTAGTTCTTTATTTCCAACAATTACATTTTCTGCCATTTACTTTCCCGCCATTTAATTTCCTGCAATTCTCCAATCAAATTTTGCTTAGCTCAACTAGAACATTCCTCCAATTAAAGTTACTTGACCAATCAATCCCTGTGGGATTCGACCTCACTCTATTGTGAGTTTTTACTTGACTATAATTTGGTATACTTTCCGAGGGAAATCTGTTGAGAGAAAAGTTTCTGTGCATCAAGGAGTGGTTGAAGAATTTGTGAAGGGAGACATCAATGAGGAGTCTGATTTTGTCTTAGAGCAAGAGAAGGCCCAAAATGTGGAGATAGGAGAGACCCTTGAAGATGAAAGAATACTTGAAAAGAGTTGTCATGGAAAAAAATCATCAAGGATGAGTACGATTTTATATTAAAACTACTGGACAAAGCAGTAATTATTGAAGAGGAAGAAGTGGTTGAAGACTTGGGAGAGATCGATCAAGAGATGGAGATTCAAGAAGAAGAAGCACAACCTCCCATGCCCTTGGAAAGCAGTAAAGAGGAGATCGAATTGGAAGAAAGCTACCAAGAGGAAGAGGTTGAAATTGAAGAAGCTTACAAGGAGGTGGAAGTTGTCAGAGAAGAGCACAAGGGAGTGGAGCTTGCAAGTTCATTAGAAACACCTCTCCCAAGGCCATTACCGTCCAACACAACATTCAAGTGGGTAAAATTCTTATCCTTGACCTTTACCTTCCCACTTGAATATGGGCTACTCGAGACGAATGATCAACTTAGAGCTCTTTGTGGCATTAAGAGTATGAGGAAGATGGTCAGTGGTAAGAATTGTCCTACAAGGTTCATTATGGTTGGGAGCTTTAAGTTTAAACGCAAAGGTTGGTGTAGAGCTCAATTGAATGGGTCTAGGAAGTTGTTTGGATGCTTCAGTGAGAATTCTAAAGCTGAACCACCTGGATGGAATCATGATAATCAACTTGAAGACGGGTGTAGAAACAAGATTTAGGATCTAAGAATATATGAGGATCAATTTTGGGAGCTCAAAGCTTGTGAAGAACTCCATCAAAGCTTGAGGAATTTACTTGGTATTGATAGAGCTTATTGGAAGTCCAAGCATTGGTGGAAGTTTCAAGACGAGTTCAAGCACAAGCCACTGATGACAAGTCATCTTAGCCTAGTTTTACAAGTCTTTTTCTTTTGTTTTCAATTGAATTTATGCACTTTCTTGAGCCATAAGTAAGCCAATTGGGTAGAATTTCATGTTTCATTTGATTCAATCAACCATGGATAAATTAATACAATTTCATGAGATTTTGTGCTATAATTGTCATATATTATGAAAGAATAACAATCTCATGATTTTGAGCATAGCTTTAATGTGCTTGGTTGATTGATGATAGGTGAAAAGAGCTTTGAAGAAGATTGAAGAAAGAAGAAATGGCAAGGAGCAAGAGAGAACAAAAAGCTTGAGCAAAAGCTTACCTCAAACTTTAGCTCAAACTTTTGGAAGAGTTGAATTCACCCTGGATGGAGCAAAAGCTTGCGCCAACGTTTGACCTCAAGCTTTTAGGCAAACGTTGGCGCCATAACAAATACACCATGGAGGGAGTAAAAGCTTGCGCCAACGTTTGACCTCAAGCTTTTAGGCAAACGTTGGCGCCACAACAGCCTGAAGGGGTATACTTCCAACAAGAATAACTTGAGTTGTAGATGTCCAATTGAGGTGATTCCAATTGGGTTAGAAAGCTGACATTCAGAGCTTTCCAATCATATATAATAGTCTATAGTGGGCATAAAATTGGTAACGTTGACGAGAGGACAAAGTAGCACCCCAAGAGGTATGCAAAAGGGATCCACGTTTGGCTCAAAGTTTGACCTCAAACTTTGGCTCAAACGTGGATGACAGCAAGGGAGGCTAGCTGATATGAAAAGTTTGAGTAAAAGTTTGACTCAAACTTTTACTCAAGCTTTTCTGGTTGATGGCCCGGTTCACAAGTGGGTTTCTCTCCAACTCCAAGAGCAATCAACAGAGGCTTTTGTCAACCCAATTCCATCAAGAGCAAAGGCCCAATTCAAGGCTTGAATATCATTTGAAGAGAGTGTATGAATAGCTTAGAATTTAAGTTTTTAGAGAGTCTTTCCTTTTTAGTTTCGCTGAGTGATTTTGGGAGAGCTTTTGTTTAAGAGTTATTGGGAGATTCTAAGTCTTGGGGAAGGGAATTGAATTCTCTTTCTCTTAGTTTTCTTAATTTCAATTTCATTTACACTTTGCTTGAATCTTGGGTGTTGGAGAATTGAAGGAATTCTGTTTCAATCCCACCCTGAGATCTCTCTGTCTCTCTGTTTTATTTACTGCACTTTTTGAGAAATCAATATTTGCATTCCTTTCTTCTACTGCTTGATCTTTACTTTTCTTGCAATTGAATTCTGAATTTGGATCTAGGAAGGCATTGAGATCTAGACTTGGTTATCTAGTCTCTTGGGTCCTGAGATCTAGAGTTTTCATTTTAATTTCTCTGTTGAATGCGTCTCCAAGTTCATTTACATTTCGAGTTGAGATCCGTTTCATTTTAATTCCTTTTCTATTTTTCTGTTTATCGCAATTTACTTTTCCTTGTCTAATTTCTGCAAATCCAATTCCCAATTCCCGTTATAATTCAAGCCATTTACATTTCTTGCACTTCAAGATTCTGTAATTTACATTTCTTGCGTTCTAAATTTCTGCCATTTAATTTCTTGTTCTTTAAGATTCAGCACTTTTATTTTCTGTTCTCTTTACTTTACTGCAATCATCCCTCTCCCTTTAATTTTCATGCAATTTAAATTTCAGTTTATTACAAATCACTCAACTAAATCTTGATTCGCTTGACTAAATCAACCACTAAACTAAAATTGCTCAATCCTTCAATCCCTGTGGGATCGACCTCACTCACGTGAGTTATTATTACTTGATGCGACCCGGTACACTTGCCGGTTAGATTTGGGTGTTTTGGAAATTCGTTTTTCCACAAATTTTTCCATCAAGTTTTTGGCGCCGTTGCCGGGGATTGATTAGATTGACAATGATTAAGTGAAGTGGAGATCTAGATCAAGCACTTTTTCTTTTCTGTTTCTTTATTTTTTTACTAACCCACTAACTGTTTGAATTTTTGCCTGAGCTAACTGAAACTTCACTTTAGCAATAGAGTGAAGTTTTCTTGATATTTTCTGGCTTTGTGTGATCCTCATGCTTGTGCTTATTGAATATAAGAGAGAAGCAATTTTCTTCTATCTATCTTTCAAGTTTATCAACTGTTTGACACATTGTGTCAACTAATTCTCCAATCATATTCTGGCATGAATATACTCTATCTTCATCTGGACCGTTTGTGATTGTACAGATCATGGAGGGGAACTCAACTAATTCCAGTAATCATGGGAGTAATATCCCCACCTTAGATAATAATGCAACCCATAATTTGAAGCACCCATTCATCACCATGAACGATGTTGCTCAATGGTTTGAAGCTTTCCCACAAGGAAGCATTATCGGATGGGAAGAATTAATGAGTGAACTCCTAGCCAAGCTGAAACCACCCCAGGAAATTGGTGAGCTAGAGACAGAAGTGCAACCATCCACACAAGAGAAAGAAGTGATGGAAATTGAAGGTGTCAGTTGATGCACATAAACTAGTTATGCTACGATTTAGGAAATTGCACGATCGGCAAAATTCCTTCTGGCAAGTGCACCGGTTATCGTCAAGTAAAAACTCACAATAGAGTGAGGTCGAATCCCACAAGGATTGGTTGAGTGAGCAATTCGGATTAGAAGTGTGTTCTAGTTGAGCGAAATCAAGATTGAGATGAGTATTGCGGAATGTAGCCCTGGAGGTCGAACACGTTTAACCTCCAGTTTAAGGTCAAACTGGAGGTTAAACATGGAATTGGAAGGAGGCATCCTGGAGGTCAAACACGTTTAACCTCCAGTTTAAGGTTAAACTGGAGGTTAAACGTGGAAGCTTAGAAAGGTAGCCCTGGAGGTGTCGAACAGATGGTTCATTGCTTTGTTATTCTTTTAACCATTCTTGGTTACTTTAAGCTCACGAAAGTGCATAAAACCACTAAAACTAACAGAAAAATACTAGTAAAACTAGCCTAAGATGCCTTGGCATCACAGTGCAATCATGGCCCAAAGCAAGCAGATGCATCAACAACTTCTGCAACAACTAGAACTGATGGACAGAAAAATCGATGAGCTACAAACTCCTGTGGCAAATGCACATAAACTACCTCAAAATCCCCATGGAGGGAATCAATCTGGAAAAAGTTTTGGAACAATTAACTGTGAGCAATAAAATAATGAGCAATTACACTCTCCAAATAGTACCTCAAGCATGTTCCAACACAAGTTTCAAGGTGATGTGTACAACCCACCATGGAGGACTCATTCCAACTGGAGGAGGAGTGAACACCAAAATCAAGGAGCAAGGGACCTCAATTACAACAACCCCAACTTCACAAACCAGCAAAAACATCACCATACCAATCACAACTATTACACACCACCACAACACCTACCATTCAACCCCATCACACCTCACAATTTTTCCAAAACAACTTTCAACAACCATCTCATTTTATACAACCACAACCAAATCTAGGCTCTCAAAGAATCTTTAGTCTAGAGGTAATGATGGAAAATTTCATGAAAATTCAAGAGATGGAAAGACAAGATCAGGAAGCAACAAGTAGAGAGCAAGAAGCTTCAATCAGAAAACTTGAGAGGCAAATGGCACAACTGGCTAAGTACCTTGCAGAAATGGGTGAGGAGAGGGTAAATACTTCCCCCAGAGCCACTGAAGACAACTTGAAAGACAATGAGAAAGTTGTCAGGTGTGAGAAAGGGAAAGCAATCATAGAGGTAAGTGAGAAGAGGGCTACGGGAAAAGAAACAATCATCAAAGAAAAGCCCACAGTAAGAGGAGGGAATCAAAGGCAACAGAAGCCTCAGCTTCCATGATCAGAGGATGAAGGATGTCAAGCTAATGACAATAAAAGAGCGCTTGTTGGGAGGCAACCCAACCGAAGGTAACCATCATTTCATATCTATTTCAATAAAAAGGTTAATTAGTTTATTCCATATTGCAAGAAGCTAAGTTTGGTGTTGCACACCAAAACAATCTAAGGGAGAATGAAGGATTCTAAGTTTGGTGTTCCACCAAAATTTCATCAAGAATTTTGAGGCAAGCAAAAGATTAGGAGAAGTGGTGGTTCTAGTTGTGTGATTATGTATTGAGGTTGCATGCTTATGAAAACTTGCATGGGAGCTCATAGGCGGGACATAGAGTTCAAAGAAGTGTTGTGAAGATTCTCAAACATTTATTGATCCAAGAAGCAGCAAACAAAACAAAAGAAAATAAAGAAAATACAAAAACAAAAAGAACATGGCCCAAGGCTCTGAGCATCAATTACTAGGCAGAAAAGAAGAAAGAAACAAGAACTCAAAGAGTTGTTATCCTAGTAAATGCTTGTGGTCGAATTGTGTCAAAGAGAGAGGCTTGAGTAAGTAAATCCTTAGGGGTGCTTTAACACCTAATACCTTAAAACCAACTGGTTTCGGAGTATTGATTGAAAGCTTATCTAAAAAGCCGCTTTGAGACATGACACTTAGAGTCAAGGCCAAAGCACAGCAACTCTAAGCTGTTCAAGGAGATTACCTATAGAGAGATCTCCGTGATATCATTTGGATGAAAGTCCTAGGACCTAAGACTTCCAATATGTAAGGACTAGTAGGCACTGAAGCCCTTGCATGAGCATATAATTTAGAGTTTACCCCACTGTCACTTAATCACTTCACTCACAGGACATTACAAGTTATTCTTCAATCCATCTTAATTGAAAGAACCTTTGAGCATAATTCCTTTCTTGCTTGGGGACAAGCAAGCTTTAAGTTTGGTGTTGTGATGACATATCATCTTAGCCTAGTTTCACTAGTCTTTTCCTTTTGTTTTCAATTGAATTTATGCACTTTCTTGAGTCATAAGTAAGCCAATTGGGTAGAATTTCATGTTTCCTTTGATTCAATCAACCATGGATAAATTAATACAATTTCATGAGATTTTGTGCTATAATTGTCATATATTATGAAAGAATAACAATCTCATGATTTTGAGCATAGTTTTGATGTGCTTGGTTGATTGATGATAGGTGAAAAGAGCTTTGAAGAAGGTTGAAGAAAGAAGAAATGGCAAGGAGCAAGAGAGAACAAAAAGCTTGAGCAAAAGCTTGCCTCAAACTTTAGCTCAAACTTTTGGAAGAGTTGAATTTACCCTGGATGGAGCAAAAGCTTGCGCCAACGTTTGACCTCAAGATTTTAGGCAAACGTTGGCGCCACAACAAATACACCATGGAGGGAGCAAAAGCTTGCGCCAACGTTTGACCTCAAGCTTTTAGGCAAACGTTGGCGCCACAACTGCCTGAATGGGTATACTTCCAACAAGAATAACTTGAGTTGTAGATGTCCAATTGAGGTGATTCCAATTGGGTTAGAAAGCTGACATTCAGAGCTTTCCAACCATATATAATAGTCTATAGTGGGCATAAAATTGGCAACGTTGACAAGAGGACAAAGTAGCACCCCAAGAGGTATGCAAAAGGGATCCACGTTTGGCTCAAAGTTTGACCTCAAACTTTGGCTCAAACGTGGATAACAGCAAGGGAGGCTAGTTGATATGAAAAGTTTGAGTAAAAGTTTGACTCAAACTTTTACTTAAGCTTTTCTGGTTCATGGCCCGGTTCACAAGTGGGTTTCTCTCCAACTCCAAGAGCAATCAACAGAGGCTTTTGTCAACCCAATTCCATCAAGAGCAAAGGCCCAATTCAAGGCTTGAAGATCATTTGAAGAGAGTGTATAAATAGCTTAGAATTTAAGTTTTTAGAGAGCCTTTCCTTTTTAGTTTCGCTGAGTGATTTTGGGAGAGCTTTTGGTTAAGAGTTATTGGGAGATTCTAAGTCTTGGGGAAGGGAATTGAATTCTCTTTCTCTTAGTTTTCTTAATTTCAATTTCATTTACACTTTGCTTGAATCTTGGGTGTTGGAGAATTGAAGGAATTCTATTTCAATCCCACCCTGAGATCTCTCTGTCTCTCTGTTTTATTTACTGCACTTTTTGAGAAATCAATATTTGCATTCCTTTTTTCTACTGCTTGATCTTTACTTTTCTTGCAATTGAATTCTGAATTTGGATCTAGGAAGGCATTGAGATCTAGACTTGGTTATCTAGTCTCTTGGGTCCTGAGATCTGGAGTTTTCATTTTAATTTCTCTGTTGAATGCGTCTCCAAGTTCATTTACATTTCGAGTTGAGATCCGTTTCATTTTAATTCCTTTTCTATTTTTCTGTTTATCGCAATTTACTTTTCCTTGTCTAATTTCTGCAAATCCAATTCCCAATTCCCGTTATAATTCAAGTCATTTACATTTCTTGCCCTTCAAGATTCTACAATTTACATTTCTTGCGTTCTAAGTTTCTGCCATTTAATTTCTTGTTCTTTAAGATTCAGCACTTTTATTTTCTGTTCTCTTTGCTTTACTGCAATCATCCCTCTCCCTTTAATTTTCATGCAATTTAAATTTCAGTTAATTACAAATCACTCAACTAAATCTTGATTCGCTTGACTAAATCAACCACTAAACTAAAATTGCTCAATCCTTCAATCCCTGTGGGATCGACCTCACTCACGTGAGTTATTATTACTTGATACGACCCGGTACACTTGCCGGTTAGATTTGGGTGTTTTGGAAATTCGTTTTTCCACAAATTTTCCCATCAGCCACCATAACAGGGAGCTCACTAAATGTCCAACTTAAGGACTTTAACTAAAAGTGCTAGGTGGGAGACAACCCACCATGGTATGATCGTCCCTTTTTCAGTTTTAATTCTAGTATGTTTTGTTTGTTTTTGAGTTTTGATTGGACCTGGAATCATGCATAACATTTATATTAGCATTGCATTCTGCATACTGCATTATTATAAAAAAAAATCACACGCGATGTGACAACGTCGCCAGTGCATTGGGAAGAAAAGAAAATTGAACAAAAAGTCACGCGAAAGCATGGCTGGAGGCGTGCCTTTGGCACAAATTGATCCACGCGTCCGCGTCATGTGGAAAAAATGCCTCCCACGCGTCCGCGTCACCCACGCGAACGCGTGGCTCTGTGAAATTGACGTAAAAGGGTGTAAGGCAGTAAGTTGGGCTGGAATGGGGCTGGAACCATGCTAGAAGCACAAGCCCTACCACCCGAACGCGTGCCCCATGCGTTCGCATCATTTTTAAAAGAAAGGCCATTCACGTGCGCGCGTCAACCACGCGACCGCGTCACCCAAAAATTTGGCAAAAGGAGTTTCGAACAGAGAGTTGCGCAAACGCGAGGCTGCACTCGCGCCTATCGCACAAATCAGGCCACGCGCTCCCGTGACCCACGCGTCCGCGTCACTTGACCTTATCGCGCACCATGCGACCACGTCACTCACGCGTCCGCGTCGCCTGCGCTGCACAACTTATCCAAATCAGCGTCAATTATCTTATCTTTTCTTTTCTAATCCTAATTTCTTCTATCTTTCCTTCTTTCTTCTTTCTTTCTTACTTTATCTCTTTCACTTCTCATTCTTTTTCACCTTCATTCTATTTTACTTGCATACTTCCATTCATTGCATTTTAATTTTGTGCATATTTTTATTTTCTTTTCTAAATTTATTATTTTTCCATTGGTGTTACTTGTTCATATTCAACTGTTATATCTTTTCTGGTATTATTTTGGTGCTTAGTGACTTGTATTACACTGTTGGATGATATTAATTATCTGTCAATGCCAATCTTTTATGATACCTATATTCCTTTTGTATTGACATGAATTTATATTGTCTTTCATTATCTACTGTCTCTTCCCCATTGTTGCAAATTTTTGCACTCTTGATTTGCCATGCACTTCTACTGTTTTCTCACTTGTATGTTGTAGCTACTATGTAATTGAGACCCTTATTATCTGGAATTAACACCCATATTTTATTTATATTCTATATTTTGGGTTACTTTTCTTCTTTTTTCTCTTTCAGGATGGCCACCGGGGAAGAGAACCGGAAGACGTTCACATGGGGAGACAAACAAGTCCACCTGCACATTCTTTAGAGAAAAGCGTCAGTTCGAGAAACCCGTCCACTTGCACATCTCAACATGCACCGAGGACGGTGCAATCTTTAAGTGTGGGGAGGTCGATACCGACTTCCGTGGGTTAGTTATTTCTTATTTCAACACCAATGTTAATTTTTCTTATTAAATTAGTTGTTGCATTTGCATGTTTCTCTGCATGTTTGTCTGATTTTGTGCATTTAGCTACTACTTGGTTGAAGTAACATTTTTTTTAAGAAACTTTTTATAGCATTTCACTAATTTGAGTTAAACTTTTTGAAAAACTTGTTTGAAGAAATTTTATTTTGGAACATGGTTTTAGAGCTCGAACACACAAAACCAGTGAGATTTTGAGCCTATTTGATTGGTTGCATTTTATCAACCAATATTTTATTTTGGTGTGTGTTTTTCTCTCTAAAATTGTGATCTTTGTCTTGCTTAATTCTATATTTTCATGGGTTGATGTATGTATGCACTTATATGATTGAGGCCTTTGTTTCACTGAGCTTACATACCCATATGGCCTTAACCTTTTCATTATCCATTGCAAACCAATTTTGAGCCTATTTTACCCCTTTGTTCTTTACTTTAGCTCATCACTAACTCTAAGCGGAAAACAATAATGTCCTTAATTTGAATCCTTGGTTAGCTTAGACTAGTGAGAGTGCTTATCAAATTTGTGTTGATTGGTAGAAGAAAAGCAAGCCTTAGAAAGCAAGGTTAGTAGAGGATTGAGAGAATCAAACCTTAAACACATGAGTGATTAGAGTGTATACACTTCCAGTGAGGTTCGATGCTCGATTCCTTGTTCCCGGCTTTCATGAGCTATCTTCTTCTTGCAACTCTATTTGTACTTTATTTTTATAATTTGAATTAGTGAAATCCAGTTCAGTATGTTCTTGGAAGATTTATTTACTTTTAACCAAGTAGGTAGAAACATTCTGCATGTAGTCGCATTCATATAGATAGGTTGCATTTCATACATTCTATCATTGCTCTTCACCCCTTTATAGCTTCTCTTGAGCTTAGCATGAGGACATGCTAATGTTTAAGTGTGGGGAGGTTGATAAACCACTATTTTATGGTTTATCTTATGCTCAATTGAGTGGATTTTATCAACTATTTACCCACTTATTCATACTATTTGCATGAGTTTACATTATCCTTCCTGATTTTGTGCTATGATTGAAAACATGTTTCTTTGATCTTAATTTAGCTAATTTTAATCCTCTCTTATTACCATTCGATGCCTTCATATGTGTGTTAAGTGTTTTCAGAGATTACAGGGATGGAATGGCTTGGAGGATGGAAAGGAAGCATGCAAAAGTGGAAGGAATACAAGAAACTGAAGGAACTGCTAAAGCTGTCCAGCCTGACCTCCTGGCACTCAAACAACCATAACTTGAGCTACAGAGGTCCAAATGACGCGGTTTTAGTTGCGTTGGAAAGCTAACGTCTGGGGCTTCGATTTGATATATAATTTACCATAACTGCCCCGAAGCCAGGCAACGTGAACGCGTGACCTGGCAGAAACACAATCCACGCAAACGCGTGGACGACTCTTCCGTGTCACTTTCCCGCGACCTGTACGTATCAAAATACGCTGGGGGCAATTTCTGGGCTGTTTTTGACCCAGTTTTCGGCCCGGAAAACATAGATTAGAGGCTATAAAGTGGAGGAATGCATCCATTCATGAGACATCAGCTCATAATTCATAATTTTAGGATTAGATGTACTTTTTAGAGAGAGAGGTTCTCTCCTCTCTCTCTTAGGATTTAGTTTTAGGATTTAGGATTCTTTCTTCTTCATCACAGGTTCAATGTTCCTTTTATTTATTTTTCTGTAACGACCCAACTTCCAGTACGTCATGATCGCACCGAAAGTAAGGCGTTACCAACCTGCTTTCCTTTATTAACTATTTACTATTGAGCCTTTAGTTCGATATCGCGTTTTAGTTTCATAGAAAATTCCAGAAAATTTTATTTTTGTTTATCAAAATCATATAGCAAACATTTCAAAGTAATAATAATCACATAAATATTAATAATAATATCTGACATACAAAAGATTTCAAATAAAACTTAGATACAAATCCTATCCCTCTGTATAAAATAAAAACGTTAAACAATAAGAGCGAGGAAACTCTATGAAAGCAACTCAAATCAAAAACTTAACTCATAAATAAGGTCTAACAATCGCCCGCAGCTTCAAACGGAGTCTTCGAACCTGTGTCACTGAAAGGGTAGAAGATTTTGGGGTGAGAACAAACCACACGTTCTCAGTAGGGAATGGGAATGCCATAAAAGTAATGATTTACATGCAAATAATTAACTCAAGTTTCCAATGTAGTTTTCTTTATCAAACTTTTTCAAAAATTTCTTAAGACTTACTTGAAACCGTTTAAATCCCTTTCTTTAAATCATATTACTTAAATAAAGTCTCAACCGCATTAGCAATTCTTCAGCTTCAAATAGCATTCCTCAATCATCACAATAACTAAGTAAATCAGCAACATAAATAATATACCCAAACCTCATTTCACAAATACCATTCCTTAATACTTTACTAAGTTCACAGCATCAACAAAAATATCTAATCAAACACACAAGCAAGTCACTAAGACAAACAGCACAATCACAAAGAAACAAAACAAGCAACACAAATTACAAAGAAATAAAACAAGCAAACATAATCGAATGCAGATGTGCAAATAAGGATCATGCATGTCTAGTCCTAGTGGAGCTAATGAGCTCATTTGTCGGTTACATACCCGCTCCCGATGTTACCCAGCAACCTATGTCTGGATAAGGCTTTCCTGTTGGCAATATCCACTGCAAGCAACCTTTGTCTTGCAGGGCGGCACTTATTAGCCGATATACGCCCAACAGACTCATTGTAAGCAACCTTTGTCTTACAGGAGCAACAACACACTCACTGTAAGCAACCTCTGTCTTACAGGAGCACACTAATCTTGATATCTCTGTAAGCAACCTCTGTCTTACAGCAAAGCATTATAGCAAGGCATCCCAGGAAAGCACTCTCAGTGGTTGTACCACCATCTATTTGACTGCCTCAGTGCAGCAAATGATCATACAAATAACTCTGGAGTTGCCTTAATGCAACAAATGAATAAACACATCTCTTGGGTTGCCTCAAGCAACAAATGACCTTTCAATAGGTCCTCTGCTTTGTATTCTCTTTTATAATCATAAATATGCAAGCGGGACAAAATCCACGTCCTTGCCAACAATTTCATAAACTGAATATCTTTCCTCAAAAGAATCAGGGAAATTATCATCATAAGTTATCATTCTCGTTGTTCAACTCCAGTTACATATTCTTATTCAATATTTCTCTCTTTCTTTATTCAATCATGTTGTACAAACTTTATGACTTCAACTTTTGCAACCTCTTAACTCGAATCAATTTTAAAACTATTTTCTAGTCTAATTTTCTTTCAAAAGACTCAAGAAAATCATTTGTTTTAAATTCGATAAATACTTTTCAAAACATCACCCTCTTACTGAAAGTAACCAAATAAAACTCTTTTTCAAGTTTACTAACTTCCCAAAGACTCAAAAATCATCTCTCTCTTTGCTAGTCAAATTCAAATATTATAAATTCATCAAACTTCTAAAAAGCAATCCTTTATTTCAAGCTTAAAACATAATTCTTTTCATATTGAATTAATCTCAAACCATAGTTTCTTTCTTATATAATTTAATTTTGAAACATAAACCTTTCTTTAGTAAATCGAAATTAAAATAGAATAATTCTTTTCTTCACTGAATAAAACTTAAATAATATCATTTTCCAAATCTAAATCTTCTAAAATAACCTCTCAAATAAAGCTTCAGATTTTACAAAATTTCGGTAGTACCTCCCCTAAAACTCGGACTTAGCCACCCTTACGGGTTCCCTCTTTCTCAACAATTATCAAATACTAGATTCTCAAGCAATCAGAAAATCCACAATTCGCAATTCTCACATAATCCAACAATCCAGTTTTCATCTCATCATTTCGTAACTAAATTCATAAGTCATAGAACCCTTTCAAATTAAACTCAATCAATTCTCCATCCATTTATCAGCAACTCCCATAACAGATTCTCAATAATTATCTCATCATAATTCTGTTTAAGAACTAACATCCTTCCATCAATCAGAATTTTCATAAACCATTCTTTAAAAGTAAATCAGTCTAACCATTAATAAATTATTTATATACTCTTAAAGGTTACTATATTATTTCAGAAAATCACAGGTTCTCAAAACAGTTTAATCCCTTAGTTCCAATCCTTCAATAACCACCAAAACCAATCTCAACTAGTCACAAGTAAACTTCACAGCCATTCCCATACATCAAATATCCAATTCAACATCAAACAAGTCAATAATTCACCCAAAATCAGAATCTCAACCAATTCAGCAATATCACATGAAATCAGAATTGTCAACAAATCCATTAAAATCAGAAAACCAATATCAGTCATAGCATTAACCAATCACAATTCAAACTCGACTCATCAATCATCAACATGTCAGTTTTTCTCAATAAGTAACTCAACATATTTTCAATTTAGTAGGTAACACAAGCTTAATCACCATTCACTACCATATTTAATTCAAATCATAACTCAGAAAAATTGCAATAGCTAACCATTCTCAAACACATTTCAAGTCATTCATGTAAATTAAGAAGTCCTTAATTATTATTAACCATTTACACTTATCTTATTAACTTTTTAGGCATTCTAAATTAAATACGTTAAATCCCCTACCTCAAAGTCGAAACTCGTGGAAATCACTAAATAGAGCAGCTCCATCAATGGCGTCTTGACCGCAGCGACCCAGGCAGCGGCATTAACTGAATAGCAGCTCCGATGGTGGTTCTAGCAGCCACAAAACGGTTCCCAGCGACAACAATAACTACTTGCAGCAGCAGTTTCTTCTGTCAATATCTTCTTCCCTGGCAAGCTTCAATGGTGATAGTGGCAGCGTCCTCCTCCAAACTTGATGGTGGCAGAACAGCGACTCTGATGGTGGCACAAGACTCACTAACGACCCTGACAGTGGCAAAAATCCTTTCTCCCTTTCCTCTGTGTGTATTCTGCAATGGTGACAGCTTGGACAGCAAACGCGGCATCAACCCATCAGAACAGTGACAGAATGACGGCGCAACACAGAGGTTTGCGTTCCTCTCTCGGGCTCCCTCTCTCTCTGCTGGTTCTTCTCAGGCGGCGGCGGTGGCTTCCATTGATGGCATCTAGGCTCAACGGCAATGGCGCGGCTATGCTTCCTGCGATGAGCAAGCTCTCTCTTCTCCACCCTTCATGCTTGACGGCGATGACTACGGCTCCCTTCGAAGAAGCAGCGACGGCGGCCTCGTGGCAGCAAAGCGCGACGACAATGAAGCTTCATCTCCCTCCTCCGCGTCACTCTTCTCTCCTAGCGACGGCACTCCTCCCCGGCACCGCAAACGGCGACAAGGACGGCGGCGGTTGCAACGGCGTCTCCCTCCTCTCTGATTCCTTCTGCGACGGCATGGCTTCAACGGCGATGCTCTCCGCGGCTCCACAAACGGCTGACAGGCTGCACTGCAGTGCGGGCAAGGCTGGGCGACGCTGGGAATGGTGGCATGGGATCCTTGCGTGCGGCAGTCTGGCGATCATGGCGGCGGCGGGGCAGCAGCTCTTCCCTCTCTTTTTCCTCTCTGTTTCGCTGCTGTGTGTGAGTGTTATGCTAAAGGAAGGTGAGGGTGAGGTTGCGGCTGAGTGTGGTGAGGGAGTGAGGGTTAAGGTTTCCAATTTGGGAAATTAGGGTTTCTGAGTTGGATTTGGGAATTAGGGATTTTGTAAAGTAATATGGATAGATATGAATAGATATTTTGATAAAATTGGAGAGTAGGATAATTTTAAAATCAAATATACTCTCTTAAAAATATTTAGGAACATTATTTATCAACATATTGCTAAGTTCAATCAATTATTTCTAATTTACATTATAAAATGAACATATTAATCATATTTCTATAAAATATAGTTTAAACTCAATATTAATTATTCAAATTAAATAATATAACTTCTCATTAATTTTCTATCTCCAAAACTTTAATTTCAATTTATAAAATAACTAATTATAATAAAAATTGTACACAAATATTAATTGACTTAAACTTAAAGTATTTATAAATATCAATCTAATCATTTCTAATAAAATAATTTCTGAGAGTTCAAATTAATAACATAATTCATTTAAAATAGAATTTATTTAAATTAAATTATACAATTCTTCTTATTTTTCAATTATCAAAATTATAATTTCAATTATACCAAATATCCAATAAAGATTATATAAAAATTCTAATTAATTTAAACTCCAATTATCATGAAACTCCATTTAATTACCTTTAGCAAAAATAATTTTCTTAAAATAAATCACAAATAATTAATTATTTGATTTTCAAAAACTAGGGTTGTTACATTCTACCCACCTTAGAAAAATTTTTGCCCTCGAAAATTGCTAGAATAAAATAAGTTCAAACTGAAATCAAAGAAAGCAGAATATATGGACAAAAGTATAGGCAATGTCAAGGATGAATATTCAAAGAGTTAAGTAAGCAATCAGATTTATAGGCAAGCAAAGATATACAAGAATGACAAGGTATGGTTGGGAAACAATCAAATCACATTCTAAGGAGGAAATTCAAACTTGAGAATTCTAATGAAAGCAACTAAGAAAAAGATGGCACGAGTTCATGTGGCACGAATAAAGATTACAGGTCAAAACGAAGCTAACTTCCTAAACTCTAACGCTCCCAAACCCCGTGAATCGCATTACCTATTACTTCTATTTCATCTATGATAACCCATTAGTGTTCCCATATACATAAATCATTAGTATTAAGTTGGCCAGACCTAATACCATGAAGTATGAAATGGCAAACTAACAGCGTTAATCATCAGACAGTCATGCATATAAAACACAAACTCTTGTTATCAGAACAAGTCACAAAGCATGACAGATACTCAGAGTATGCAATGAAGCATAGTCAGTCCATTCCCAAGGCTCTAACAGGAACGAACTGCTCTGATACCATTTGTAACGACCCAACTTCCAGTACGTCATGATCGCACTGAAAGTAAGGCGTTACCAATCTGCTTTCCTTTATTAACTATTTACTATTGAACCTTTAGTTCGATATCGCGTTTTAGTTTCATAGCAAATTCCAGAAAATTTTGTTTTTGTTTATCAAAATCATATAGCAAACATTTCAAAGTAATAATAATCACATAAATATTAATAATAATATCTGACATACAAAAGATTTCAAATAAAACTCAGATACAAGTCCTATCCCTCTGTATAAAATAAAAATGTTAAACAATAAGAGTGAGGGAACTCTATGAAAGCAACTCAAATCAAAAACTTAATTCATAAATAAGGTCTAACAATCGCCCACAGCTTCAAACGAAGTCTTCGAACCTGTGTCACTGAAAGGGTGGAAGATTTTGTGGTGAGAACAAACCACACGTTCTCAGTAGGGAATGGGAATGCCGTAAAAGTAATGATTTACATGCAAATACTTAACTCAAGTTTCCAATGTAGTTTTCTTTATCAAACTTTTTCAAAATTTTCTTAAGACTTACTTGAAACCGTTTAAATCCCTTTCTTTAAATCATATTACTTAAATAAAGTTTCAACCGCATTAGCAATTCTTCATCTTCAAATAGCATTCCTCAATCATCACAATAACTAAGTAAATCAGCAACATAAATAATATACCCAAACCGCATTTCACAAATACCATTCCTCAATACTTTACTAAGTTCACAGCATCAACAAAAATATCTAATCAAACACACAAGCAAGTCACTAAGACAAACAGCACAATCACAAAGAAACAAAACAAGCAACACAAATTACAAAGAAATAAAACAAGCAAACACAATCGAATGCAGATGCGCAAATAAGGATGATGCATGTCTAGTCCTAGTGCAGGAAATGAGCTCATTTGTCAGTTACATACCCGCTCCCGACGTTACCCAGCAACCTCTGTCTGGATAAGGCTTTCCTGTTGGCAATATCCACTGCAAGCAACCTTTGTCTTGCAGGGCGGCACTTATTAGCCGATATACGCCCAACAGACTCACTGTAAGCAACCTTTGTCTTACAAGAGCAACAACACACTCACTGTAAGCAACCTCTGTCTTACAGGAGCACACTAATCTTGATACCTCTGTAAGCAACCTCTGTCATACAGCAAAGCATTATAGCAAGGCATCCCAGGAAAGCACTCTCAGTGGTTGTACCACCATCTATCTGACTGCCTCAGTGTAGCAGATGATCATACAAATAACTCTGGAGTTGCCTTAATGCAACAAATGAATAAACACATCTCTTGGGTTGCCTCAAGCAACAAATGACCTTTCAACAGGTCCTCTGCTTTGTACTCTCTTTTATAATCATAAATATGCAAGCGGGACAAAACCCACGTCCTTGCCAACAATTTCATAAACAGAATATCTTTCCTCAAAAGAATCAGGGAAATTATCATCATAAGTTATCATTCTCGTTGTTCAACTCCAGTTACATATTTTTATTCAATATTTCTCTCTTTCTTTATTCAATCATGTTGTACAAACTTTACGACTTCCACTTTTGCAACCTCTTAACTCGAACCAATTTTAAAACTATTTTCTAGTCTAATTTTCTTTCAAAAGACTCAAGAAAATTATTTGTTTTAAATTCATTAAATACTTTTCAAAACATCACCCTCTTACTGAAAGTAACCAAATAAAACTCTTTTTCAAGTTTACTAACTTCCCAAAGACTCAAAAATCATCTCTCTCTTTGCTAGTCAAATTCAAATATTATAAATTCATCAAACTTCTAAAAAGTAATCCTTTATTTCGAGCTTAAAACATAATTCTTTTCATATTGAATTAATCTCAAACCATAGTTTCTTTCTTAAATAATTTAATTTTGAAACATAAACCTTTCTTTAGTAAATCGAAATTAAAATAGAATAATTCTTTTCTTCACTGAATAAAACTTAAATAATATCATTTTCCAAATCTAAATCTTCTAAAATAACCTCTCAAATAAAACTTCAGATTTTACAAAATTTCGGTAGCAGCTCCCCTAAAACTCGGACTTAGCCACCCTTACGGGTTCCCTCTTTCTCAACAATTATCAAATACAAGATTCTCAAGCAATCAGAAATTCCACAATTCGCAATTCTCACATAATCCAACAATCCAGTTTTCACCTCATCATTTCGAAACTAAATTCATAAGTCATAGAACCCTTTCAAAATTTTCACATAATCAGTTTAAGAACTAACATCCTTCCATCAATCAGAATTTTCATAAACCATTCTTTAAAAGTAAATCAGTCTAACCATTAATAAAGAAAACCAATATCAGTCATAGCATTAACCAATCACAATTCAAACTCGACTCATCAATCATCAACATGTCAGTTTTTCTCAATAAGTAACTCAGCATATTTTCAATTTAGTAGGTAACACAAGCTTAATCACCATTCACTACCATATTTAATTCAAATCATAACTCAGAAAAATTACAATAGCTAACCATTCTCAAACACATTTCAAGTCATTCATGAAATTAAGAAGTCCTTAATTATTATTAACCATTTGCACTTATCTAATTAACTTTTTAGGCATTCTAAATTAAATACGTTAAATCCCCTACCTCAAAGTCGAAACTCGTGGAAATCACTAAACAGAGTAGCTCCATCAATAGCGTCTTGACCGCAGCGACCCAGGCAGCGGCATTAACTGAACAGTAGCTGTGATGGTGATTCCAGCAGCCACAAAACGGTTCCCAGCGACAACAATAACTACTTGCAGCAGGAGTTTCTTCTGTCAATATCTCCTTCCCTGGCAAGCTTCAATGTTGACAGTGGCAGCGTCCTCCTCCAAACTTGATGGTGGCAGAACAGCGACTCTGATGGTGGCACAAGACTCACCAACGACCCTGACAGCGGCGGAAATCCTTTCTCCCTCTCCTCTGTGTGTATTCTACAATGGTGACAGCTTGGACGGCAAAGGCAGCATCAACCCATCAGAACAGTGACAGAATGACGGCACAAGACAGAGGTTTGCGTTCCTCTCTCGGGCTCACTCTCTCTCTGCGGGTTCTTCTCAGGCGGCGGTGGTGGCTTCCATCGATGGCATCTAGGCTGAATGGCGATGGCGCGGGTATGCTTCCTGCGATGAGCACGCTCTCTCTTCTCCACCCTTCATGCTTGACGGCGATGACTACGGCTCCCTTCGAAGAAGCGGCGACGGCGGCCTCGTGGCAGCAAAGCGCGACGACAATGAAGCTTCATCTCCCTCCTCCGCGTCACTCATCTCTCCTGGCGACGGCACTCCTCGCCGGCACCGCAAACGGCGACAAGGACGGCGGCGGTTGCAACGGCGTCTCCCTCCTCTCTGGTTCCTTCTGTGACGGCATGGCTTCAACGGCGATGCTCTCCGCGGCTCCACAAACGGCTGACAGGCTGCGCTACAACGCGGGCAAGGCTGGACTTGAGGATTACTAATTGATCTAGATCGCTCTAAAGCTAGTCTTCCCACAGGGATTGACTAGGACTTGAGGATCAAACTAATTAGTCTAAAGCTAGTCTTCCCACAGGGATTAACTAAGTGGGATTAAAATCCAATTCTCATCACAATTGATAAGGAGAGGACTTCCAGTTCTTATACCTTGCCAAGAGTTTTATTATTTATTTAAATTAATTCCTTACAATTTACTTTCTTACCATTTACTATTCTTGCTTTTTATCTTATACATTAAAAAACCCAAAATTCTATCTTTTTCATAGCTAATAATAAGTCATACCTCCCTGCAATTCCTTGAGAAGACAACCCAAGGTTTAAATACTCGGTTATCAATTTTATTGGGTTTGCTTAAGTGACAAACAAAACTTTTGTAAGAAAGGAATTCTTGTCGGTCTAGAAGCTATACTTACAATGCGAATTTATTGTGAAAATTCTAGATCGCGCGAGAGTTTTGTTCTTCACTCAATCTCTCAGATCTTGATCAATAACCAATTCCTTGGTCTAATTGCTCATGAAGAGAGATATCCTTGGTCCCTGATTATACCACACAGCATCATAGGTCCAAGTAGAGAGAGGATTATATGTCACATATCCAAACACCAAAACCCAGATTCTACTCAAGTGTGAGAAGGGATTTCAAGCATGGTTTCATGTTTCCTTTCCCAAGGTTCCCATGAAACCCATTTTGCATTCAATCTCTTTCCCAGGATAATTGAACACTAAGCATAAAGAACGAAATTCCTTCTAGTAAATCAAAGAGAAGATGAAGAGAAGAAGAATTTCACTATTATCAATCCATCAAGTACAACAGAGCTCCCTCTCTCGATGAGAGGGAATTTAGCTACTCATAGCTCAAAGAAAAGTACTCAAAAGTGAAGTGTAAAAGTGGATCTGAAACTAATCTTTCTAACTGCTTAACCCCTTCTTCAGTACTCCTTGGGGGTATTTATACTACTTCTAGCAAAAATAAAAAAATTATAAAAAGTGAAAAAGGAAAATTACATTTTGGAGGGAAAAGAAGCTCAATAAGTGTGACTTCCCAGCTGGCGTGTGGTTGGCGCTCCAGTGGCGTGTCACGTGCTCTTCAATTCTAGCTTGGCGTGCCACGCCCAGTCCTTCAAGTGGCATGCTCTTCTTTACTAACAACCTTGGCGTGCCACACCTTCAAGCTCAAGTGACACGCCCTAACCTTTTTCCACTTCTCCTTGCCTCTGGAAACTTGAACTAGCATGGCACGCCCAGGGTATGGCGTGCCACGCCTTTGCTGTATGCTTGGACAAGCATCTCTGGAAAGTTGAACTAGCGTCGCACGCCCAGGTTTTGGCGTGCCACGCTCCTTTGTGAATAAGTGAGTCCTCTGTTTGGCATGCCACGCCACGAACTCAAGTGGCACGCCCCAATGCTTCTCTACTCTCTGAATGATACTGGCGTGCCACGCTTAGGATTCAAGTGGCACGCCCAAGTGAGGAATAGTGGATGGCGTGCCACGCCTTCTACACCAAGTGGCACGCCCCATGTATTTGGCCTTCTTCACCTTCTTTGGAAATTTATACCAGCGTGCCACGCCTAGAAGCTGGCTTGCCACGCCCATGATCTTTCCTTGGTTCCAGTAGCTGGCGTGCCACGCCTCAGTCTTCAAGTGGAACGCCATAGTGAGATTCTTGGGTTGGCGTGCCACGCCTTCAACATCAAGTGGCACGCCTAAGTGAGATTGAGAGGTTGGCATGCCACGCCTTTGACCTTAAGTGGCACGCCCAATCTTCAATTGCCTTCAGCCCCTTCTCTGGATTATTGTACCAGTGTGCCACGCCATGATGCTCAAGTGGCACGCCCATACATTTGTGAACTCTTCAAGCTTGGCGTGCCACGCCTGGATTCTTAAGTGGCACGCCCAAGTAACTTCTTAGAGCTGGCGTCCCACGCCTTCGATACCAAGTGGCACGCCATAGTGAAGGTTCTTCCTGGAGTGGTGAGTTGGCGTGCCACGCCCCTTTGCTCAAGTGGCACACCCATAGTAACTGATGGGTTAGGCGTGCCACGCCCCTTTTGTGTCCTCCATTGTTGCTCTCTCGAACTTTGTACTAGCGTGCCACGCCCAGTCCCTGGCGTGCCACGCCCACATGCATGCTTGGACTTCTCCTCTGAAATTTAGTACTGGCGTGCCACGCCAGTACATTTTTATGGCGTTTGCTCCCAAGTGCCACGCAAGTTTCACACGCCCAGCTTCTTGTTGCTTTCTACCCATTTTTGATGCCTTTTTCACCTGAAATTCAGCACAACTCATCTCAAAGTAGTGTAACATAATATTCATCAAATAATGCATGAATTGTACTGATCAAATGAGATTTATGCTCTTTTATGGTCCTCTATATGCAAGAAAGAAGGGGAGATGATGCAAGTCATCAGCGTGCACCTCCCTTTGTTTGGCGCTCTGCGCGTGTGCACCTCCCTGTGCGTCCGCACACTTCCTTCCACTCCCTCTGGTGGGAGCGTTGGCATGGCTTATGCATGTGAACCCCATCCATTTTTGTTCTTGTGCATGCGCATACAGGTGTGTGCGCACGCACACCTGATCCTTTTGCAAAAAAAAAAGAGAAGAAAGTGTTTTGTGTGTGCGCACCCGTTTGTGCGCACGCACGCGTCTTGTTTCCCCTCTCTGCTCAGAGCGTTCGCACACTTGGTGCGAGCACACACCTTCCAGTTTTCACTTTGTGTGCGTACGCACAAGTGCTGTTTTGGGCAAATTTTCATTGCACTTTGAATTAAGCACTCACGCACTTCCGCTCCCTCCGTCCCTCTCTTCTATTTCCTTTTTCATGTTTCTCTACTTGTTTTACTTAGTTTTCATTCCATCTCATTTTCATTTTAGTAGTTATATTAGTTTTGGTTTACTTGTTGCTACTTAAATAAACTAAAAGTGTTTGCTTGATGTTTGATTGGGTTGCTTGATGTTTGATTGCGCTTTCACTTGCACAATTTCAATATCCAATATTAAATACTCAGTTCACTTTTGTGGTTACCTAGGTTTGTTTGTGCCTCATCTCTTGCTTATTCTTTAATTGTCACCTAGGCCATTTAATTGAGGAACACATGCTTACTTTAGTTTTATTGTGAGGATGCCATTTTAACCGGCCATAGTGTGTATTCTAACCGTGCGCATAATTGGAATACACACATTGCTCATTTTCACCATACCACACCACTATGCAAACTTCCTCAATTAGATGCTTATTAGTTTCCCCCTTTACCCTTTTGTGCTACTTGCCCTATGATCCCTAATTATACCTTATTCATTCTTTTTGAGGATGAGACATAACGGCAAGGAGCCGGGAGAGGAGGAGGACACCAAGGATGGAGATGCCGGGAATGCATTAAACTTGGTATTTTCCATGCAACCTGAGCCTGATGAGATATTTTGGAGGAAATATAAATCTCTCCCAAAACACCCAAAACTAACCGGCAAGTGTACCGGGTCGTATCAAGTAATAAAAACTCACGGGAGTGAGGTCGATCCCACAGGGATTGAAGGATTGAGCAATTTTAGTTTAGTGGTTGATTTAGTCAAGCGAATCAAGATTTGGTTGATGGTTTTGTGATTTGCAGAATTACTTTTGTTTTGCTACTTTTTGGCTCTCTTTGTTCTTTCCTTCTTTTTGTTTTTCTTTCTAACCAAGGAATTTAATTCAAGTGAGATTCCTAGACAGTAGGCCACTCTTTACTTAGAAGGAGATATCCTAGCTCTTTATTCACTAAAAGTAAACTACTATACAATCACACAAATACCACCACTTACTTTTATTCCACTTCTAACTAACAGAGACTATTTTTCTTCACATTCAAACTGTTCTTTTATTGAATTTAAAGATGCAGGGGACAATACATACTTCTTGTCAAGTGAAAATGAATACACAAGCAAACACAAAAACTAGCCTACAAAAACATAAATGATGCATAGATTACTACACTAACAGTTATTGTTAAAATGGCATATTCACACTTCCAATTTAGAGCAATTCAATACTGATGGAGTTAAGTGACAATACAACCTCTTGGTGATTTCTTCTTCTTTCTCTCAGCTGATGGTGTATAGTTCTCCCAAGAGAGTGATTGAATTCCTGTAGTGTTGATGGAAGTTGCTTGTTTCTCAAGCCCTTAGAGGACTGGTTAGTGTGCAAGACTTTCTTGGAGGCGTTTGAACTTACTTTGGTGTGTGAACACCAAACTTAGTCCCTTGCCATGTTTCTTATGCATAACTCTATGAGAAAGCCTAAGTCTTTGCTAAAGATAATAAAATTAAAAACTAGAAACAGACAATGATTAAATGATTTATCAGATTGCTTGGAGCTAGTAATCCTTTTATGTAGAAAGTGAGAATGTGCTTGTAAGTAGGATTTTGGTGGAACACCAAACTTAAAATCCTTTATTCTCCCTTAATTTGTTTTGGTGTGAAACACCAAACTTAGCTCCTTGCAATACATACTAATCATTTAACCTTTTTATTGAAATAACTATGAAAAGAAAACTACCTCAGGTTGGGTTGCCTCCCAACAAGCGCTCTTTTATTGTCACTAGCTTGACATTGAGGCTTTCTTTTATGGTGGTTGGTGCTTGTATGGCCTCAATTTGTCTCCCCTGACCGTGATCCTCTTCTTTGTTTTCTGGTGTTCAATTTCAGCATGCTCTAATGATAGTATGTTGCTGACAGTGTAGTAATCCTCGGTTTGTTGATTTGCCTCCAGCTGTTGATATATCAGTTGCACTTTGTCACCTTTAGAAAGCCCCTCTGTTGGAATCTTTCTATTCTTCCAGCCCCTTTTTGCTTTGTTCCTGCGCTTCATCTTTCCTTTTGTTGATCTTTCTTTTTTGGCTGTAGGCTTTCCTTGGGGACCTCTCTTCTCAATGGCCAGTACTCTAACATCTTTTTGGGCTTTTTCATCAGTCTGCACAGTCCTTAGCATTAGGATGTTGCTGTGACTTTCCTGATCACTCTTCATATAGTCTTTCTTCTCCTTGCTGAATTGTGCCTCTGGTAATACCTTCAGAGTGATGCTCTGGTCATGCATCCTGAGAGTTAATTCCCCTTCCTCTACGTCTATGATAGCTCTAGCAGTGGCCAAGAATGGCCTTCCCAGTATAACAGAGTCACCATTATCATCATTTGATTCTAGAACCACAAAATCAGCAGGGTAAGTAAAACTGTCCACCTTGACCAAAAGATTTTCAATTACACCCCTGTGGTATACCATAGACTTGTCTACCAGCTCCAAAGACATTTGTACTGGTTTGACCTCCTCTATATTCAGCTTTTTCACCAAGGAGGATGGTATTAAGTTAATACTCGCCCCGAGATCGCACATTGCTTTAGTGATGGTCAATTCCCCAATGGTGCAAGGCAACAGGAAGCTCCCTGGGTCCTCAAGCTTGGGAGGAAGCCCCTTTTGAATCAAGGCCCTGCATTCCTCAGTAATCCTTATGGTTTCTTTCTCATCCCAGCTTCTTTTCTTGTTGATGAGATCCTTCAGAAACTTGGAGTATAGAGGCATTTGCTCAAGTGCTTCAGAAAAGGGGATATTAATTTCTAGCTTCTTAAAGATCTCAAGGAATTTGTGAAAATGCTGGTCTTTAACCTCTTTATTGAACCTCTGAGGGTAAGGCAGTGGAGGTGTGATGTTTTTTTCCATTTGCTGCTGCCCCTGAGCTACTTCCTTTGAGCTATGTGGCTGGTTATTCTTCTCTTTGAGTTTCTCAGTGTCTTTGTTTGGCATCACATCTTGCTCCTTATCCTCATCTGCCTTTGTTTGATTCTCATCCTCTGTTGGTTCTTTGATGTTCTCTGCTTGCTTCCTTGTAGTGTCATTGTTGCTTATCAATGTTCTCCCACTCCTCAATTGTATTGCCTTGCATTCCTCCTTGGGATTTGGAATTGTGTCACTGGGCAGTGCGTTTGAAGGTCTCTCAACAGATGCTTGCTTGGAGAGTTGCCCCATCTGTCTCTCTAGGCTCTTTAGAGAGGCTTCCTGATTCTTGGCTACCATTTCTTGGTGTTTCAACATTTTGTCTATCATGGCTTCCAAGTGAGTGATTCTTTGGGCTTCAGGTGATACTTGAGGGGGGTTATGAGATGTGGGTGGTGGATGGTAGGCATTTTGGTTGGTGGATTGGTTATTAGATTGGTATTGGTTGATGTTGGGGTAGTTGTTTTGAGGTTTTCTGAAGGGGTTTTGGTTAGTCTGCTGCTGGTTGTGATTTTGGTTGTTTCTTGGATTGTGTTGGTTTTACCAAGTCATCCCAACTAGTGATACTTCCTTGGGGAAAAGTTTCAAGCCATTGTGCAGCCTTATCCCTTAATGAGAACGGGAACAGCAGAAGCTTGTAAGTTTCAGGATTCACGCCATTGGATTTGACAGTGTCACAGATCCTAAAGAAGGTAGATAGATATTGATTTGGATCCTCCAATGGTCCTCCCCCAAATGAGCAATTGTTCTGGACCAATGTGATGAGTTGTGGCTTCAGTTCAAAGTTATTTGCATTGACATTAGGGGTGAGAATGCTGCTTCCACAATGTCTAGCATTTGCAAAGGCATAGGAAGCCAATACTCTCCTTTGTTGTGGTTGATTATTAACTCCTCCTCCTGGATTAGATGTATCTCCTTCCATCTCGTGGTATTCTTCCTCAGATTCGTCTTCTCCAACAATATTTTTCCCTCTTTCGGCTCTTCTTATCCTTCTAAGAGTTCTCTGATCAGCTTCAGATAAAACAGGAACGGATCTCCCTGTACCTGACATACAAACAAGACAAAAGAAACACCAGCCAGATCACTTCAATCTATTGCTAGAGTGAAGTTTAGTTCAAGCAAAAATTCAAACAGTTAGTGGGTTAATCAAAAATTAAAGAAAAATAAAGAAAAAGTGCTTGATCTAGATCACCACCTCACTTAATCATTGTCAATCTAATCAATCCCCGGCAACGGCGCCAAAAACTTGATGAGATATTTTGGAGGAAATATAAATCTCTCCCAAAACACCCAAAACTAACCGGCAAGTGTACCGGGTCGTATCAAGTAATAAAAACTCACGGGAGTGAGGTCGATCCCACAGGGATTGAAGGATTGAGCAATTTTAGTTTAGTGGTTGATTTAGTCAAGCGAATCAAGATTTGGTTGATGGTTTTGTGATTTGCAGAATTAAATTGCATTGAAGTAAAGAGAACAAGAAAGAGATTGCTGAAACTTAAAGAACAAGAAATTAAATGGCAGAAACTTAAAGTGCAAGAAATGTAAATTGCGGAATCTTAAAGTGCAAGGAATGTAAATTGCTTGAAATGTAAAGGGGATTGGGATGTGGATTTGCAGAAATTAAACGAGGAAAAATTAAATTGAGTCAAACAGAAGAGGGAAAGGGAATTGGGATTGAACCGGATATGAAGCAGAAAAGTAAATGAACATAGAAAGCAGTAAAGAGAGAATTGAAATGGGAAATTCAGATCTCAGGACCCAGAGACTAGAAAACCAAGTCTAGATCTCAATGCCTTCCTAGATCCAACAAGAACAATCGCAAGGGAATTGTAAATTGCAAAGAAAAGAGATGAAGAACAATGAACCGGAAATGAAATTCAATTAACAGTAAAGAAACAGAGAGATCCAAGATTGAGATTGAAACAGAATTTCTTCAATTCTCCAATCCAAGATCCAAGACAAATGTAAAATGAAAATGAAAGCAATGAAAACAAGAAATTAAAGTTCACTCAAGTTCAAAAGCTCTCCGAAAACTATTATGAAAATTCTAAAAGGAAAGCTCTCCGAAAACTATTATGAAAATTCTCAAAGGAAAGCTCTCTCAATAACTTGAATTCTATCCTATTTATACACTTTTCAAAATGATCTTCAAGCCTTGAGTTGGGCCTTTGTTCTTGGTGGAAT
>NC_029788.2:49088863-49095155 GCF_000816755.2 Arachis ipaensis | reverse complement strand
TAGCTCAAGAAAGTGCATAATTCTAATGAAAACTAAAGAAAAAGACTAGCTAAAATAGGCTAGGATGACTTGTCATCAGAGCCCCACATCCATCAGTTGAAGGTGGAGCGCTTTCAAGCCATTCTCCCCAGATTGTGTTCGTGCAAGAAAGACCGTGCAACCGCTTAAGTGTGGGGGAGGATTCACCATTTTTAGGGCGTAAACTTTCTTTTCCGAACACTTTGCACTTTATTTTTTGTTTTCTCTTATTATGTTTCTTGTAAATATTTAGAGTGTTTTTTATTATTGCATTGCATTTTCTTCATAGTTTATATATATTGCATTTTGCATCTTTTGCATGGTATTTATTTTATAGATAGAAGTTGTGATGGGATGTTGTGAATAGTATAGCACCTAGTTCGATTTTGTCCTAATTGTTCATGTTAGTTTTTGGTTGTTGAAAATTAGGAAGAGAACTAGGAAAATTTTGAAGAAAATTTTAAAAAATTTGCATCCATCACAAACATACATGTACATATAGGAAATAATTTTGGTGAAAAACAACAAGAATTTCCAAGAATTTTGTTTCAATGGTACTCTATTGAATTGATTTGAAAAACTATTTTATACTTGCTTGAACGATTTTTATGGAACATAGAAGAGAGATAGAACAAAATACCTTGCGAGTTTTTGAGCTTTAATGAGTGGTTATACATTTTAACTACTAATTTTGTTCATTGTGTGTTATATCTCCATCTATGATTGTGATCTTGGTTTTGCTCGATTCTTTATTTTCAATATTTGATGATTGAATGCATTGAGCATGATTGAGGCCATCTTTGAATTAAACTCACTCACCCATATAGCCTTACCCTTGCATCTACCTTTGTTAACCCCTTTTGAGCTTTTTAATCCCCTTTGTTCTAATTGTAACCACATCAAAACCCTAAGCGTAAAACCATGGAATGACCTTGAATTGCATCTTTGATTAGCTTAGGTTGAGGTGTGTGTGTCTTTAAGTGTGGGGAAAATTTTGGGAAGCATTGGTAGAGAAAAAAATTTTGTTTTTGGTACTTATTGATGATTTGGAAAATGGGTGCACATTCATGTATCAATTTTCTTTAACCATATGCATTTGTCATAGAAAAAAAGAGAAATAGAAAAAAATGATAATAAGAGGGGACAAAGGTTGCCCCAAAGAAAAAAAAAATGAATAAGGAATGCATATGTGGATTTAAATAGAAACCAAGGCATGAATGTGTTTAAAAAGAAGTAATGGGTGGTTAGAATGCATTTTTATGATTTGATTGATATAGGTTGAGTGGGATACTTAAACTCATCAAGGCTTCAATTCAATTTAGTCCAGTTAGTCATATCTATTCCACCTTAACCCTAGCCCCATTACAACCCTAATAAGTCCTCATGATAATTGCATTCATGCATCACACATTTGTTGATTGTTAGATGAAAAGAAAATCCTTGAAAGCATGATTAGGAGGAGACTTGAGTGATTAAACCCTAAAACATCGAGCGTTAAGAGTGTATATACACCTAGTACAGGTTCGATCGCTCAACTCTATGTTTCCATACTCCTTATCATGTATTCTTGCAAGTTGCTTCATTTTGATGACTTGAATTAATTCTCTAGATTGTGATTTCATTGAGCTATTTCTTTGCTTAGCCCTAGATGTTTATGCTCTTGCTTGGAATTTGATTGTTTGTTTTTACCAATTCAATAGGATACTATAGTATATATAGTTATATATAATATATATACATACTTGCATGCATATAGATAGTTGCATTCAATAAGTTGTTTCCCTTTGATCATTCTCCTTGTTTGGTTTAGCATGAAGAAATGCTATTGTTTAAGTATGGAGAATTGATGAGTCCATATTTGACGATATATATTTAGCTTGAATTGAGTGGATTTCATCACATAAACTCACACTTATTCACTAAAATAGCATACTTTTGTGTTTGATCCCTAAATTGAACCTAAATGCGTTTTTGTGCTTAAATTGAGCAATTTAATCCCACTTTATTCCATTCGATGATGTGATATGTTTGTTGAGTGATTTCAGGTCCTAGAGGCAATAATGGTTTGGTAGAAGTGGAAGAAAGCAAGCAAAAAGGTAGAAAACGCGAAGAAAACAAAGGAGAAAAGCATCTCAGCCTGTGCCCACGCACAAGGGTCAAAAACAGCACCTGTGCCCACGCACAGGTAGTGCCCATGCTCATAACAGAATGGAAATTAGCTCCTGTGCCCATGCACAGACCTGTGCGTACGCACAGGTACCAGCGCATGCCTCCATTAAAATTGCACGTGGACTCGTGTTTTGGGGGCTTTTTGGCCCATTTTTGAAGGCTTTGGAGCATATTTGAAAGGGGAAAGCAACTATATATCATACCATACATTACCATACTTCATACAACACATTTTAGGAGTAGTTTTAGGGTAGTTAGCTTAGGTTTTCTCTCTAGTTCATTAGGGTTTTAATTAGGTTTTTAATGTAGAATTTTATAGTTCAAGTTTTGCTTTTGGATTTTGCTTTCCCATTGTAAGTATTCCTTAATTTCCTCTTTTATGACATTGCTTGTTCTACACTTTCTTCTACTTTTCATTTCTCTTACCAATTTATATAGTTTTGCAATTTTGGATTTCTAGTTGTTGAATATGATGTTTGATGCTTATTTTATGTTTGTTTGAGTTGCCTTTATTGATTTTGATCATTTATGGTTCATAGCTTTTATCATTTTCCCAATTTTTCCATGTTTTATGTTTGTGCCCTCTATGTGTTTGATAAAATACCAATTTTAGTTATGGGGTAATTTCCACCCCTTGGCCTGGGGGAAATGAGTTTATGGATTACGAGAGCCATAATGTCCAACATTTAGTGATGATTCTTAGGTTGTTAGTTGTTATTGTTTCCACTAACGCTAGCTTTTTACTAAGGTAATTAGTAAGTTAGCTACGATTTGTGGATTAATAATAATTATGCTCACTTGACTTATCCTTCAATGTTAAGGGTTAACTTAGTGAGATTAATCCATCATAATTATCATAGTTGTGGTTATGGCAAGGAAGGGATTCCATAATTCATCCCAAGTCAAGGTTTCATTTATGTTTTGAACCACTCCTCCATCAATTTTGAGTCTCACTTGTTTACATTGCATACATAGTTCTTTTATTCCTTTATTAGTTTATTAATTGCAATTTTGTCTTGTTCTTTTATCTCTTTATTGTTTACTTGTTTAACCATTGAAAACCCCTTTTCCTTCTTGCAACCAAAATTGTGCGCTCATTGGCATTAGTTCTTGGGAAAGACGACCCGAGGTTGAACTACTCTCGGTTTATTAGAAATTTTAAACTTTGATGTTTGGGATTTAAATTACCGGTTTGGACTATACTTACAACAGAAGTTATCTTGAATGTGAAAATCCAAACCGGTGCGAATCTCAACTCATCACACGCCCATGCAAGCGCCAGTGGCACACCCATTGTGCTGCAGCCATCCTTCTTTTCTGAACAATTAGTCTGGCATGCCACGCCTAGGAACACCGGTAGGCACCCCAATAGTGATGCCTCCACTTCCCTTCCTGGAAGATTGGCCTGGTGTGCCATGCCCATGCTCGCCAGTAGGCACGCCAGCTTTAGGATCTTGGCGTGCCACGCCTTCACAAGCGCCAGTGGCATACCCTCAACGCTGCAACACTTTCTTCCTTTTGGAAAGTTAGCTTGGCGTGCCACGCCCAGGCACGCCAGCTCACACGCTGGATTGGAGGTTCTGGCATGCCATGCCTTCGAACACGCTAGTGGCACGCCCATAATGATGCACTCCTTTTTGCTCTTCTGGATCACAAACCTATCGTGCCACGCCCAGGCACGCCAGTATACACACCTGAAGATCTTAGTATGTGACGCCTTCACAAGTGCCAGTGGCACGCCTGTTATGTTGCAATCATTCCTCCTCTTTAGAAGACAAGCCTGGCGTGCCACACCCAGGTACACCAGTAAACACACCGATTTCAAGTTCTTGGCGTTCCACTGGCACCCTTATGTCATCTCTCTAGGTCACAAGCTTGGCGTGCCACTCCCAAGCATGCTAGATCACACGCCAACGTTGAAGATCTTGGGATGCGACGCCCATACACGTGCTGGTTAGTATTCCTTCTTTGTTGTTGCAAAGTCTCTCCCCTTTAGGTCCAGCGTGCCACGCCAGTTAGCACGTCTCGCATACTTTGCTTGTCTCCACCCTCTTTGCTCTACTTTTCTCCTGAAATTAATGCAAATCACATTTTCAAAGTAGTATTCCGACAATTCATGATTTATCCATCAATAATGCACTAATTCAATTATAAGTCATTCATTCTATAGACCAAACTCTATGAGAAATAGATAGATGATGCAAGTCATCACAACACAAAACTTAAATCTTGCTTGTCCTCAAGTAAGCTGAATTTGGAACTAAGTTGTTACTTAATTAGTAGTATGAAGAAACTTGAGTCTCAAGTAAGATATTCAAGCAAAGAGATTTATAAATCAAATGTCTAATCATGCATGAAATTTGCTTTCCTTTTGGCATGTTGAAATTCCTAGACCTTTGAGGATCCTCCTTAAGTTTATGCTTTTAGAGCCCTCTTCATGGATTGTCCCCTTGAAGTAGAAGTGGTAATGTTATTCCTTTTTGTTGTTCTTCTTCTCTTTAATTGACCACAACTCTAAATGGTTTGTCTCAAGACGGCTCTTTAGGATAAGTGGTGCACAAATTGTGAATCACACTTTTCACAACTCGTACCACTAACCAGCAAGTGCACTGAGTCGTCCAAGTAATACCTTACGTGAGTAAGGGTCGAATCCCACGGAGATTGTTGGTTTGAAGCAATCTATGGTTATTTTGCAATTCTTAGTCAGGAAGTCAATTGTATTTATCAGTTAAATTGCGAATGAACAAGAGAGCATGGGTTAAAGGTTACTTGTTATGCAGTAATGGAGAATATGTTGGAGTTTTGGAGATGCTTTGTCTTCTGAACCTCTGCTTTCCTTTGTCCTCTGGTTCACGCACGCACGTCCTTCTATGGCAAGCTGTGTGTTGGGGCATCACCGTTGTCAATGGTTACATCCCCTCCTCTTGTGAAAATGATCCAAATGCTCTGTCACAGCACGGCTAATCATCTGTGGTTCCCGATCATGCTGGAATAGGATTCACCCTCCTTTTGCGTCTGTCACTACGCCCAGCACTCGCGAGTTTGAAGCTCGTCACAGTCATTCAATCCCTGAATCCTACTCGGAATACCACAGACAAGGTTTAGACTTTTCGGATTCTCATGAATGCCGCCATCAATCTAGCTTATACCACGGAGATTCTGATTAAGGAATCTAAGAGATATTCATTCAATCTGATGTAGAACGGAGGTGATAGTCAGACACACGTTCATGGATTGAGGAAGTTGATGAGTGTCACTGATCATTGATGAGATATTTTAGTGGAGAAACGAATCTCCCCCAAAACACCCAAATCTAACCGGCAAGTGCACCGGGTCGCATCAAGTAATAAAAACTCACGGGAGTGAGGTCGATCCCACAGGGATTGAAGGATCGAGCAATTTTAGTTTAGTGGTTGATTTAGTCAAGCGAATCAAGATTTGGTTGATTGATTGGTGATTTGCAGAATTTAAATTGCATGGAATTAAAGAGAGCAGGAAATTAAATTGCTGAATCTTAAAGAACAAGAAATTAAATAGCAGAAACTTAGAGTGCAAGAAATGTAAATTGCGGAATCTTAAAGTGCAAGGAATGTAAATGACTTAAATTGTAAAGGGGATTGGGACTTGGATTTGCAGAAATTAAACAAGGAAAAGTTAAATTGCATTAAACAGAAGAGAAAAAGGGAATTGGGATTGAATCGGATCCGAAACAGCAAAATAGATGAACATGGAAAGCAGTAAACAGAGAATTGAAATGGGAAATCAGATCTCAGGACCCAGAGACTAGAAAACCAAGTCTAGATCTCAATGCCTTCCTAGATCCAACAAGAACAATTGCAAGGAAATTGTAAATTGCAAAGAAATTAGATGAGAAGCAAGTAATGGAAACAGAAATTCAAATTCAGTAAATAAATCAGTAAATAAGATCCAAGGTTGAGATTGAAACAGAATTTCTTCAATTCTCCAACCCAAAATCCAAGACAATTGTAATTGAAATTGAAAGTTGAAAGCATGAGAGGAAGAGAAGTGAATTCTCCTTCCCCAAGACAAAGAAATTAAAGATCACTCAATATCCAAAGCTCTCCGAAAACTATTATGAAAATTC
>NC_029788.2:49082054-49087933 GCF_000816755.2 Arachis ipaensis | reverse complement strand
ATGACTTGTCATTACAACACCAAACTTAAAGCTTGCTTGTCCCCAAGTAAGAAATGATTTATTGAGAAGAAAGAATGAAATGGAAGAGGATGTTCATGCTGGCAGAGTATTATTGATAGTTCATGGGGTTTTGTGTGGATATGCAAATACTCACTTCTTATTGACTCCTAGGCCTAGAAAGTCTCCTTCAAGCTTCAAGTAACATACTGCTATGACCTCTCATTATTCCTTTATCCTTGGCTATTACTTTGTTTATAAGCTTTATTTGAGTGTCATGTGTAGCAAGTTCATTTTCTTTTCTTTATACTTGACACATTATTCACCATAGACACTTGGCTCACATTCCTTCTTAGAACATTGATGCCCAGCACCTCTTTGGGCTACTAAATGTCTTGTAGTTAGGTTGCTCTTGATAGTGGACTTTCAGCTGATGATCCCGGATTAGTTAACCCAAGTCACCGAGTGTTGATGCACTCCTAAGAGCTTACTAATCCAAGCAGATCCTAGTACAAAGACATCACAGGCATATATTTTAAAGTTCAAGCTATTGGTGTCCAGCTTTGCTTCTTTTTGTTTCCTTTTGTTCTGATCTCTTTTCTTTCCTTCTTTTTGTTTTTCTTTCTAACCAAGGAATTTTTTTTTATTTAATTGAGATTCATAGACAGTAGGCCACTCTTTACTTAGAAGGAGATATCCTGGCTCTTTATTCACTAAAAGTGAGCTATTATACAATCACACACATACCACCACTTACTTTTATTCTACTTCTATCTAACAGAGACTATCTTGCTTCACATTCAAACTTTTTCTTTTATTGAACTTAAAGATGCAGGGGACAACATGCTTTTTGCTAAGTGAAAGTAAACACACAAGCACACACATAGACTAGCTTACTTATTTTAAAAGAAACAAACATAATGCAAAGACTTTTAATTAAAAAGAACTACTTAAAAATGCAAAGACAACTTAGAACAGATAGAATGCATGCTTTTTTTTTCTTTGTAGTGATGAACAAGGAGCAATTCCACCTTTCATTTGTCATGCCTTTTCTTTCTCCTTTCATACACTTGGCTGCTATTGTTCCCACCATCCGTGTTTGGTGCTTGTTGACCTTGCCAAAAGCCAGCCTTATTCATAGCCTCCTCCACTCTATCTTCAAGTCTCATGGCCCTGCTTACTTCTACCTCACTTCTCTTTTTGAAGAATTCATCAAAGGTTGGGAACGCCGGATCCATGTTGTGCAAATGTTCTCCAATATAGTTCAGTTTGATTTGGCTATTGATGTTGTAATCGGCTTGTACTTCATACCTTGCATCTTGGAATGTTGTGAACTCTTTGAAAGCCTTCAAATTTTCAGCTTGCATTTGTTCCAACTTCCCAAAAGATTCATGAGATTGAAAAGCATGTTCTTCTTGCATCACAAGGAATCTTGACTCGAATTCACTTTGTTTGTTCATTATTCTTAGCTCCCTTTCTTCTTGTGCTTGTTGGTTCTTCATGTACAGAGAATGGTATTCCTCTTGCCTTTCTTGGATTCTCGTGTACTGTTGAGACAATCTTCCTATTGCTTCTTGCATTTGAGTCATATCCATATTACCATGTGGGAAAAAGTGTGGATGTTCCTCCTCCTCTTGTGGCTCTTCTTCTATGTGTGGCTCATCTTCTTCCATTGGTTCTTCTCTTTCTCTTCTTCTTGGTATTCTTCGGCTTTGCTGTGCTTCAGTAACAACCATTTCTTTTCAGCCAGCTTTTGAATGTCTTTTGCAAGGATTTCATGAACTCTTATCTCTCCTCCCACAATGATGCAATGCAGCATCACGGCTCTCTCCCTGTTAACTTCTGAGGTGTTTACTGTGCCCAGAATTGATCTTTTCATCAACTCATACCATCATTTTGCTTCCGGAGTGAGGTTACATCTCTTCAGGAACTTGTATCTGTTCTTGTTATCTCCTTCCCACTCTGAGTTCTCAGAACAAATGTCTCTCGCAATCTCCTCATAATCCTGATCCTCATTCAATCTTTGTTGGTATCCCGGTTCATCAAAGCGGACTAACTTTAGTTTCAAGACTTTCTTGATTGCGTCCGGGCTAAAGTCTACTTCCACCCCACGCACATAGCTCTTGTACGTTGGGGGTTCACGCATGTCAAGCCTTGGGACATTTGCATAGAAATCTCTTATGATATTGGCATTGATTCGGTCTTCATGCTATGCTTTCCTTTGTCTTGTCTTTTTCTTTTAAGATTCTTTGACCTCCTAGTCACCACAACAAGACAACATACATTAGTCTTATCCAACCGTAGCAAGAGTGTTCTTTTTATTAATACTATGTGAACCAACAATTCTTATATCATTTGAGCCGTGACACTCTCCCTTGAAGACACCAAACTTAATGTTTGGTCATATATAAAGAAAATGAGTATCTTCCTCCAATTAGTGAGATTCAAATGTTGAATGTTCATAAGAATTGTTTTCATCATACTTTCTTTTTCTCTTTTTTTTTTTCATGAAGGATCAATTGTATCCCTAAATCGGTGCATCAAGGTTTGATGAACACCAAACTTGTTTCTTGTCAAAGGGTACATCACAATTAATGCCTTCATTACTGGAAAAGAATTTTTTCATTTATAAGATTTTGAAAAACAACAATTGTATGATTATTGATGCATGAGTTTCTACTTTTCATGAATCTATGTGGACACCAAACTTGGTGTTCGGCCATATGCTTTGTCAAAATACTCCATGCATGCAAAATGGAATTATTTGTAACATTGGTTTAGTGTGCTTGAAGGCACACCAAACTTAGCATATGTTTCAAAATAGTGCATGCAGTCAATGGACATATTCTTGAAAAGAGAAAAGAATTCATGCTCAATTGATCATAACTTATTGAATTAAAAATGATATGAATCTTAAAGCATGGGTTGCCTCCCATGGAGCGCTCTTTTATTGTCATTAGCTTGACATTGAGGCTTTCTTTTATGGTGGTTGGTGCTTGTAGGGCCTCAATTTGTCTCCTCTGACCGTGATCCTCTTCTTTGTTCTCTGGTGTTCAATTTCAGCATGCTCTAATCATAGTATGTTGCTGACAGTGTAGTAATCCTCGGTTTGTTGATTTGCCCCCAACTGTTGATATATCAGTTGCACTTTGTCACCTTTGGAAAGCCCCTCTGTTGGAATCTTTCTGTTCTTCCAACCCCTTTTTGCTTTGTTTCTGCGTTTCATCTTTCCTTTTGTTGTTCTTTCTTTTCTGGCCGTAGGTTTTCCTTGGGGATCTCTCTTCTCAGTGGCCAATACTCTAATATCCTCTTGGGCTTTTTCATCAGTCTGCACAATCCTTAGCATTGGGATGTTGCTGTGACCTTCCTGGTCATTTTTCATATAGTCTTTCTTCTCCTTGCTAAATTGTGCCTCTGGTAATACCTTCAGAGTGACACTCTGGTCATGCATCCTGAGAGTTAATTCCCCTTCGTTATCTCCCCATCTGAGGTTTGGGTGGTTTTTCCAGGATGGATTGTATGTATCACCATACACTTCATTTGGTCCTTGGTTGTGCATATACTGTACTTGCTCTTGTTGTTGTTCTTCTTGAGTTTCTTCACTCTGTCCCCATGTGGTTGATGGTTGGCTGGTGTTAACTACTGCAACTTGGAGACTATCAATCCTCTTGGCCATTTGCTCAAATTGATATTTTATACGCTTTTTGGGGATAATTTCATATAGTTTAGAGTATCTTTTAGTTAGTTTTTAGTCTATTTTTATTAGTTTTTAGGAAAAATTCATATTTCTGGACTCTACTATGAGTTGTGTGTTTTTCTGTAATTTCAGGTATTTTTCTGGCTGAAATTGAAGGAGCTGAGCAAAAATCTGATTCAGGCTGAAAAAGGACTGCTGATGCTGTTGGATTCTGACCTCCCTGCACTCAAAGTGGATTTTCTGGAGCTACAGAACTCGAAATGGCATGCTTCTAATTGCGTTATAAAGTAGACATCCAGGGCTTTCCAGCAATATATAATAGTCCATACTTTGCACAAGGATAGACGACGTAAACTGGCGTTCAACGCCAGTTCTCTGCCAAATTCTGGCGTCCAGCGCCAGAAAAGGATCAAAAACTGGAGTTGAACGCCCAAACTGGCATAAAAACTGGCGTTCAACTCCACAAATAGCCTCTGCACGTGAATTGCTTAAAGAGTGGCCTTGTCCCTGAGAGAAAATGGGAATAGCATCAGTTTGTAACTGTCAGGGGGCACTCCATTAGTTTTGACAGTGTTGCATATCCTCAAGAAAGTGGATAAGTGTTGGTGTGGGTCTTCAAGTGGTCCTCCACCAAAAGAGCAGTTGTTCTGAACCAAAGTGATGAGTTGTGGCTTGAGTTCAAAATTTTTAGCATTGACATTTGGAGCCAAGATGCTGCTCCCACAATGTCTAGGATTTGCAAAGGTATAGGAAGCCAAAACTCTCCTCTGGGGTGGGTTGTCATTGTTGTTGTCTTCTCCACCTGGTGGATTGGTTAAATGTTCCTCCATCTCTTGGAATTCTTCGTCTGATTCCTCTTCTCCAATAATATTTTTCCCTCTTTCAGCTCTTCTTAACCTCCTGAGAGTTCTTTCGTCTTGTTCATGAAAATTGGGTATGGTTCTTCTTGTACCTGACATACAAGCAGAGCATGAGAAATGCACAAAACCAGTGACACTTCAATTTACTGCCAGATTGAAGTGTTAGTTAGATTAAGCAAAAAATCAAACAGTTAGTGGGTTAGTCGAAAATTAAAGAAAAAGTGCTTGATCTAGATCACCACTTCACTTAATCATTGTCAATCTAATCAATCCCCGGCAACGGCGCCAAAAAATTGATGAGATATTTTGGTGGAGAAACGAATCTCTCCCAAAACACCCAAATCTAACCGGCAAGTGCACCGGGTCGCATCAAGTAATAAAAACTCACGGAGTGAGGTCGATCCCACAGGGATTGAAGGATTGAGCAATTTTAGTTTAGTGGTTGATTTAGTCAAGCGAATCAAGATTNTTAAGTTAATACTTGCTCCGAGATCGCACATTGCTTTAGTGATGGTCAATTCCCCAATGGTGCAAGGCAACAGGAAGCTCCTTGGGTCCTCAAGCTTGGGAGGAAGCCCCTTTTGAATCAAGGCCCTGCATTCCTCAGTAATCATTATGGTTTCTTTCTCATCCCAGCTTCTTTTCTTATTGATAAGATCCTTCAGAAACTTGGAGTATAGAGGCATTTGCTCAAGTGCTTCAGCCAAGGGGATATTAATTTCTAGCTTCTTGAAAATCTCAAGGAATTTGTGAAAATGCTGGTCTTTAACCTCTTTGTTAAACCTCTGGGGATATGGCAGTGAAGGTGTGGTGCTCTTTCCTATTTGCTGCTGTCCCTGAGCTACTTCCTTTGAGCTATGTGGATGGTTGTCCTTCTCTTTAAGTTTTTCAGTGCTTTTGTTTGGCATCACAACTTGCTCCTTGGCCTCATCCGCCTTTGTTTGCTTCTCATCCTCCGTTGGTTCTTTGATGTTCTCTGCTTGCTTCCTTGTAGTGTCATTGTTGCTTATCAATGTTCTCCCACTCCTTAATTGTATTGCCTTGCATTCCTTCTTGGGATTTGGGATTGTGTCACTGGGCAGTGAGTTTGAAGGTCTCTCAACAGATACTTGCTTGGAGAGTTGCCCCATCTGTCTCTCTAGGCTCTTCAGGGAGGCTTCCTGATTCTTGGTTACCATTTCCTACTGTTTCAACATTTTGTCTATCATGGCCTCCAAGTGAGTGATTCTTTGGGCTTCAGGTGATACTTGAGGTGGGTTATGAGATGTGGGTGGTGGATGGTAGGCATTTTGGTTGGTGGGTTGGTTATTAGATTGGTATTGGTT
>NC_029788.2:49080048-49081017 GCF_000816755.2 Arachis ipaensis | reverse complement strand
TGCTGTGACAGAGCGCGTGAGCGTAGTTTTCACTGGAAGGATGGAAGGTAGCCATTGACAACGGTGATCCACCAACACACAGCTTGCCATAGGAGGACGTGCGTGCGTGAATCAGAAGACAGGGGAAAGCAGAGATTCAGAAGACAAAGCATCTCCAAAACTCCAACATATTTTCCATTACTGCACAACAAGTAACCTTTAATTTATGCTCTCTTGGTTATTCACAATTCAACTGATAAACATAATTGACTTCCTGACTAAGATTTACAAGATAACCATAGATTGCTTCAAACCAACAATCTCCGTGGGATTCGACCCTTACTCACGTAAGGTATTACTTGGATGACCCAGTGCACTTGCTGGTCAGTGGTACGCGTTGTGAAAAGTGTGATTCACAATCCGTGCACCAGACACCATATCAATGAGTTCTTGAGCCTCTTCTGCAGTTTTCATGAGTTGCAAGGAACCTCCAGCTGAATGATCCAAAGCTTCCTGGGATTTCAGTGTTAAGCCTTCATAGAAGTTTTGAAGCTTCTCCCACTCATTAAACATGGCAGGAGGACATTTCCTGATCAGAGCCTTGTACCTCTCCCATGCCTCATGGATGGGTTCGGCCTCCATTTGTGTAAATGTTTGTACCTCAGCCTTCAACCTTATGATCCTCTGAGGTGGGTAAAACTTGGCAAGAAACTTGGTTACCAAATCATCCCAGTTGTTGATGCTGTCCCTTGGAAAAGATTCTAACCATTGAGTGGCCTTGTCCCTGAGAGAAAATAGGAATAGCATCAGCTTGTAACTGTCAGGGGGCACTCCATTAGTTTTGACAGTGTTGCATATCCTCAAGAAAGTGGATAAATGTTGGTGTGGGTCCTCAAGTGGTCCTCCACCAAAAGAGCAATTGTTCTGAACCAAAGTGATGAGTTGTGGCTTGAGTTCAAAATTGTTAGCATTGACATTTGGAGCCAAGAT
>NC_029788.2:49062311-49062819 GCF_000816755.2 Arachis ipaensis | reverse complement strand
TTTTGACAGTGTTGCATATCCTCAAGAAAGTGGATAAATGTTGGTGTGGGTCTTCAAGTGGTCCTCCACCAAAAGAGCAATTGTTCTGAACCAAGGTGATGAGTTGTGGTTTGAGTTCAAAATTGTTAGCATTGACATTTGGAGCCAAGATGCTGCTTCCTCAATGTCTAGGATTTGCAAAGGTATAGGAAGCCAAATCTCTCCTCTGGGGTGGGTTGTCATTGTTGTTGTCTTCTCCACCTGGTGGATTGGTTAAATGTTCCTCCATCTCTTGGAATTCTTCGTCTGATTCCTCTTCTCCAATAATATTTTTCCCTCTTTCAGCACTTCTTAACCTCCTGAGAGTTCTTTCGTCTTGTTCATGAAAATTGGGTATGGTTCTTCTTGTACCTGACATACAAGCAGAGCATGAGAAATGCACAAAACTAGTGACACTTCAATTTACTGCCAGATTGAAGTGTTAGTTAGATTAAGCAAAAAATCAAACAGTTAGTGGGTTAGTCGAAAA
>NC_029788.2:49061145-49061386 GCF_000816755.2 Arachis ipaensis | reverse complement strand
GAAATTAGATGAGAAGCAAGTAATGGAAACAGAAATTCAAATTCAGTAAATAAACAGAGAGATCCAAGGTTGAGATTGAAATAGAATTTCTTCAATTCTCCAACCCAAAATCCAAGACAATTGTAATTGAAATTGAAAGCAATAACACTGAGAGGAAGAGAAGTGAATTCTCCTTCCCCAAGACAAAGAAATTAAAGATCACTCAATATCCAAAGCTCTCCGAAAACTATTATGAAAATTC
>NC_029788.2:49057779-49061083 GCF_000816755.2 Arachis ipaensis | reverse complement strand
GTTAGGGGGCTAACGTTGGCGCAAACTTTTGATGGCCAGGGAGGATTTTCGTGTGCCAACGTTAGCCTCAAAGTTAGGGGGCTAACGTTGGCGCAAACTTTTGGTACCCAGGGAGTGATTTTCAAGTTCCAATGTTAGCCTCCAAGTTAGGGGGCTAACGTTGGGGCTAACTTTTCAACCAAAAATTTGTGCAAAAGTTTGATGCCAACTTTAGGTCCAGCTTTTTGCTTCCTAGTTCAATTTCACTTATTCCATTGTCTTCTCTTTACTCCTAGCTATTCCTTCTTACTTCAACCTTTCTCCAAGCTTTCTTCACCTATAATTAATCAACCAAACTCATCAAAGCTATGCTCATAATCATGAGATATTCATTCTATCATAATATGCAACAATTTTAGCCTAAAACCTCATCAAATGGCATGAATTTATACATGGTTGATTCAATCAAGGGAAACATGAAAATCTACTCAATTAGCTTGCTTATGGTTCAAGAAAGTGCATAATTCTAATGAAAACAAAAGGAAAAGACTGGTTAAAATAGGCTAGGATGACTTGTCATAAATCATCACCTTCTCCATAGTTAGGCGCGAATGGATATCTTAGATAGGAACACGCATGTTTGAATGGAAAACAGAAATACTTGCATTAATTCATCGAGACACAGTAGAGCTCCTCACCCCCAACAATGGAGTTTAGAGACTCATAATTCATCGAGACACAGCAGAGCTCCTCACCCCCAACAATGGGGTTTAGAGACTCATGCCATCAGAGAATACAAAGTTTATATCTAAAATGTCATGAGATACAAAATAAGTCTCTAAAAGTTGTTTAAATACTAAACTAGTAGCCTAGGTTTACAAAAAGTGAGTAGACTATGACAGATGGTGCAGAGATCCACTTCTGGGGCCCACTTGGTGTGTGCTGGGGCTGAGATTTAAACATTTCACGTGCATAAGGCTGTTTTGGGCATTCAACGCCAGGTTTGGATCCATTTCTGGCGTTGAACTCCAACTTTTAATCCTTTTCTGGCGCTGGACGCCAGAATTGGGCAGAGAACTGGCGTTGAACGCCAGTTTACATCATCTATCGTTGAGCAACGTATGAACTATTATATATTGCTGGAAAGCCCTGGATGTCTACTTTCCAAAGCAATTGGAAGCACGCCATTTCGAGTTTTGTAGCTCCAGAAAATTCACTTTGAGGGCAGAGAGGTCAAAATCCAACAGCATCAGCAGTCCTTTTTCAGCCTGAATCAGATTTTTGCTCAGCTCCCTCAATTTCAGCCAGAAAAATACCTGAAATTACAGAAAAATACACAACTCATAGTAAAGTCCAAAAATATGAATTTTTCCTAAAAACTAATGAAAATAAACTAAAAACTAACTAAAACATACTAAAAATTATATGAAATTAACCCCAAAAAGCGTATAAAATATCCGCTCATCAATAAGCTTTCAACTAGCACTCCCAAAACAGTTGATTTTAGGGTACTAGGTGTTCAAACACCCCTAAGAGTTTACTTGCTCAAGCCTCTCTTCTTGATACAGTTTCATAACAAGCATCTACAAAGGTATTGGTTTTTTGAACTTTTGTTTCTTTCTTTCCTGCCCTACTAGTTGATGCTTAGAGATTTGGGCCATTTTTCTTTTATTCTTTCTTACACCACTACTTCTTGGTTCTATTGATGTTTGAGGGTCATCTATCAGTATCTCTCTATGTCCTCCCCTGACTCATCCTTTCACCGTTGAAACAAGATGGAAATTACCTAATCTGAGCAACAAGATGAACCATCAGTTGTCCAAACTCGAACAATCCCCGGCAACGGTGCCAAAAACTTGGTGCGCAGAAATCGTGACGGTTCCATTCCTTGGTAACGGCGCTAAAAAATTTATATGCACGTTCATAATCTTAATTCTTTGTCACAACTTCGCACAGCTGACCAGCAAGTGCACTGGGTCGTCCAAGTAATAAACCTTACGTGAGTAAGGGTCGATCCCACGGAGATTGTCGGCTTGAAGCAAGCTATGGTCACCTTGTAAATCTCAGTCAGGCGGATTCAAATGGTTTTATGAATTGATAAGTAAAAGATAAATAAAATATAACTAGGATAGAGATACTTATGTAATTTATTGGTGAGAGTTTCAGATAAGCGTATAGAGATGCTTTCATTCCTCTGAACCTCTGCTTTCCTGCTGTCTTCATCCAACCATTCCTACTCCTTTCCATGGCAAGCTTTATGTAGGGCATCACCGTTGTTAATGGCTACTGGTACGCAGAATCGTGATTACACTTTAAGTATGTAAAATTCATCGCTCTTTCTTTCCCTGGTAATGGCGCCAAAAACATGATGCCAAGACCACGGTTCACAACTCCGTGTAACTGACCAGCAAGTGCACTGGGTCGTCCAAGTAATACCTTACGTGAGTAAGGGTCGAATCCCACGGAGATTGTCGGTATGAAGCAAGCTATGGTCACCTTATAAATCTCAGTCAAGCAGATATAAAATAGTATAGAGTTTTCGAAATTACCTAATAAAAGTAAAGATAGAAATACTTATGTAAATCATTGGTGAGAGTTTTAGATAAGCGTATGGAGATGCATTCGTCCCTCTGAACCTCTGCTTTCCTGCTATCTTCATCCAATCAATCTTACTCCTTTCCATGGCTGGCTTTATGTGATACATCACCACTGTCAATGGCTACTTTCGGTCATCTCTCGGGAAAATGATCCAATGCCCTGTCACGGCACGGCTAATCGTCTGGAGGCATCACCCTTGTCAATGGTTTCATCTTATCCTCTCAGTGAAAATGGTCAACGCACCCTGTCACGGCACGGCTATTCATCTATCGGTTCTCGATCATGCTGGAATAGGATTTACTATCCTTTTGCGTCTGTCACTAACGCCCCACAATCGCGAGTTTGGAGCTCGTCACAGTCATTCATTCATTGAATCCTACTCGGAATACCACAAACAAGGTTTAGACTTTCCGGAATCTCTTGAATGCCACCATCATTCTAGCTTACGCCACGAAGATTCTGATTAAGAGATCTAAGAGATACTCATTCAGTCGAAGGTAGAACGGAAGTGGTTGTCAGGCACGCGTTCATAGGGAATGATGATGATTGTCACGTTCATCACATTCAGATTGAAGTACGAATAGGTATCTTAGAAGCGAAACAAGATGAATTGAATAGAAAATAGTAGTACTTTGCATTAATCTTTGAGGAACAGCAGAGCTCCACACCTTAATCTATGGAGTGTAGAAACTCTACCGTTAAAAATACATAAGTGAAAGGTCCAGGC
>NC_029788.2:49019413-49057744 GCF_000816755.2 Arachis ipaensis | reverse complement strand
AGATGCTTCTTCCATGTAAATTGGAATTAGGTACAGTAAAGTCACCAAGCATCCTCCTTGCATTATTATTATTTTCGGCTGTCATCTCCTCTTCCTGTTTGAAAATTTCTGCAAGGTTATCTCTGGATTGTTGTAATTTAGCTTTTCTTAGTTTTCTCTTCAGAGTCCTTTCAGGTTCTGGATCTGCTTCAACAAGAATATTCTTGTCCTTGCTCCTGCTCATATGACAAAGAAGAGGGCACAGAAAAAAATAATAATAATAATATGGATCCTTTATACCACAGTATAGGGGTCCCTTTGTGAGTGGAAGGAAAGAGGGAGACAAAGAATGTGATGTAAAGAAAGAAACACAACTGTGAGGAGGGCTGAGATGTGAGATGAGATGTTAGTAAATGAATAAATAAATAGAATAAGATGGGAGAGGGAGAATTTTCGAAAATAACTTTTGAAAAAGATTTAGTGATTTTCGAAAATAGTTTTTGAAAAAGGTTAGTATTTTTTTTCGAAAAATGTTTTTTTTTTAAAATCAAAAATAAAAATAATCAGTTAATAAAAAAGAAATTTTTGAAAAAGAGGGGATATATTTTCGAAAATTAGAGAGAGAGAGAGTTAGTTAGGTGGTTTTGAAAAAGTTAAGAAACAAACAAAAAGTTAGTTAGTTAGTTGAAACAAATTTTGAAAAGATAAGAAGTTAGGAGGTTAGAAAAGATATTCTGAAACCAACTTTTTGAAAAAGGTAAGATAAGAAGATATTTTAGAAATTAGTTTTGAAAAAGATTTGATTTTTAAAATCTCAATTAATGACTTGATTCATAAGGAATCACAAGATATGATTCTAGAACTTAAAGTTTGAATCTTTCTTAACAAGCAAGTAACAAACTTCAAATTTTTGAATCAAAACATTAATTGATTATGTTATTTTCGAAAATTTGATATAAAAATAAGAAAAAGATTTTTGAAAAATATTTTTGGAATTTTCGAAAATAACTAAGAATTTTGAAAAAGATTTGATTTTTGAAAAAGATTTTGAAAAAGATAAGATTTTCAAATTGAAAATTTGATTTGACTCATAAGAAACAACTTGATTTTAAAAATTTTTGAAAGAGTCAACTCAAATTTTCGAATTTATGAGAGAAAAGAGGGAAAGATATTTTTTTGATTTTTGAAATTTTTATGATGAGAGAGAAAAACACTAAAAAGATGCAATGCATGAAATTTTTAGATCAAAACATGTGATGCATGCAAGAATGCTATGAATGTCAAGATGTACACCAAGAACACTATGAATGTCAAGATGAACATCATAGATACAATTTTGAAAAATTTTTAATGCAAAGAAAACATGCAAGACACCAAACTTAGAATTCTTTAATGCTTACGCACTAAGAATTCAAGGATGCATATGAAAAACACCATACAACACAAAACAAAAAATCATCAAGATCAAACAAGAAGACTTACCAAGAACAACTTGAAGATCATGAAGAACACTATGAATGCATGAAATTTTCGAAAAATGCAAGATGCACATGCAAATGACACCAAACTTATGACATGACTCATAACTCAAACAAGAAACACAAAAAATGTTTTTGATTTTTATGATTTTCTAATTTTTTTGGATTTTTTCGAAATTTATATGAAAAAGAAAAATAAGGATTCCAAAATTTTTAATATGAATTCCAGGAATCTTGCATTCTTAGTCTAAAGCTTCAGTCCAGGAATTAGACATGGCTCACTAGCCAGCCAAGCTTTCAATGAAAGCTTCGGTCCAAAACACTAGACATCGTCAATGGCCAGCCAAGCTTCAGCAGGTGAATCAGAAACAGCAGCAGGTGGATTAGCAACAACTAGCTTGCTCTTGATAACAAATTGCTGCCTTAGTCCAAATAAATTTAGACATGGCTTTATAGCCAGCCAGGCTTCACATGCTTCATGAAACTCTAGAATTCATTCTTAAAAATTTTGAATAAAATTTTTGAAAACATTTTTTTTTTTGAAAACAGAAGAGAAAATTTTAGAAATATTTTTGAAAAATTTTTGAAAATAAAATAAAAAGAAAATTACCTAATCTGAGCAACAAGATGAACCGTCAGTTGTCCAAACTAAAACAATCCCCGGCAACGGCGCCAAAAACTTGGTACGCGGAATCGTGATTACACTTTAAGTATGTAAAATTCATCGCTCTTCCTTTCCCTGGTAATGGCACCAAAAACATGATGCCAAGACCATGGTTCACAACTCCGTGTAACTGACCAGCAAGTGCACTGGGTCGTCCAAGTAATACCTTACGTGAGTAAGGGTCGAATCCCACGAAGATTGTCGGTATGAAGCAAGCTATGGTCACCTTATAAATCTCAGTCAGGCAGATATAAAATAGTATAGAGTTTTCGAAATTAATTAATAAAAGTAAAGATTAGAACGGAAGTGGTTGTCAGGCACGCGTTCATAGGGAATGATGATGATTGTCACATTCATCACATTCAGATTGAAGTACGAATGGGTATCTTAGAAGCGAAACAAGATGAATTGAATAGAAAATAGTAGTACTTTGCATTAATCTTTGAGGAACAGCAGAGCTCCACACCTTAATCTATGGAGTGTAGAAACTCTACCGTTAAAAATACATAAGTGAAAGGTCCAGGCATGGCCATACAACTGATCAAAGATGGTTAATACAATAGCAAAAGGTACTATTTATAATAAACTAGCTACTAGGGTTTACAGAAGTAAGTAATTGATGCATAAATCCACTTCTGGGGCCCACTTGGTGTGTGCTTGGGCTGAGCTTGAGTGTTGCACGTGTAGAGGTCCTTTTGTGGAGTTGAACGCCAGCTTTTGTGCCAGTTTGGGCGTTCAACTCTGGTTTTGGCTCCATTTCTGGCGCTGGACGCCAGATTTGGGCAGAGAGCTGGCGTTGAACGCCAGTTTGTGTCATCTATTCTTGGCCAAAGTATGGACTATTATACATTTCTGGAAAGCCCTGGATGTCTACTTTCCAACGCAATTAGAATCGCGCCATTTCGAGTTCTGTAGCTCCAGATAACCCACTTTGAGTGCAGGGAGGTCAGAATCCAACAGCATCAGCAGTCCTTCTTCAACCTCTGAATCTGATTTCTGCTCAAGTCCCTCAATTTCAGCCAGAAAAAACCTGAAATCACAGAAAAACACACAAACTCATAGTAAAGTCTAGAAATGTGAATTTAACATAAAAACTAATGAAAACATCCCTAAAAGTAACTAGATTCTACTAAAAACATACTAAAAACAATGCCAAAAAGCGTATAAATTATCCGCTCATCAGCTACATCCCATCCTCTCTGTGAAAATGGTCCAATGCGCTGTCACTGCATGGCTAATCATCTGGCGGTTCTCGATCATGCTGGAATAGGATTTACTATCCTTTTGCGTCTGTCACTACGCCCAGCACTCGCGAGTTTGAAGCTCGTCACAGCCATCCTTTCCCAGATCCTACTCGGAATACCACAAACAAGGTTTAGACTTTTCGGATCTCAAGAATAGCCATCCATCGGTTCTAACTTATACCACGAAGATTTTAATATCTCGGACTCGGTCCTCTGTATTAGATATCTAAGAGATACTCATTCTATCTTGTTGCATGTAGAACGGAAGTGTTTGTCAGGCACGCGTTCATAGTTGAGAATGATGATGAGCGTCACATAATCATGACATTCATCATGTTCTTGGGTGCGAATGGATATCTTAGAGAAGGAATAAGCTTGAATTGAATAGAAAAATAGTAGTAGTTTGTATTAATTCATGAGGAACAGCAGAGCTTCACACCTTAATCTATGGAGTGTAGAAACTCTACCGTTGAAAATACATAAGTGATAAGGTCCAGGCATGGCCGAATGGCCAGCCCCCATGATCTAAGAACTAAATGTCCACAGATGTAAATACAATAGTAAAAAGTCCTATTTATACTAAACTAGTTACTAGGGTTTACAGAAATGAGTAAATGATGCAGAAATCCACTTCCGGGGCCCACTTGGTGTGTGCTTGGGCTGAACATTGAGCTTTACACGTGTAGAGGTCTTTCTTGGAGTTGAACGCCAGTTTGTAACCTGTTTCTGGCGTTTAACTCCACTTTGCAACCTGTTTCTGACGTTTGACTCCAGAATGCAGCATGGAACTGGTGTTCAACGCCAGTTTATATCATCTATCCTTAACCAAAGTATGGACTATTATATATTTCTGGAAAGATCTGGATGTCTACTTTCCAACGCAATTGAGAGTGCGCCATTTGGAGTTTTATAGCTCCAGAAAATCCACTTTGAGTGCAGGGAGGTCAGAATCCAACAACATCTACAGTCCTTCTTCAACATCTGAATCTGATTTTTGCTCAAGTCCCTCAATTTCAGCCAGAAATTACCTGAAATTACAGAAAAACACACAAACTCATAGTAAAGTCCAGAAATGTGAATTTTAATTAAAAACTAATAAAAATATACTAAAAACTAACTAAATTATACTGAAAACTATGTAAAAACAATGCCAAAAAGCGTATAAATTATCCGCTCATCAATTCTCTTCCTCTTTGTTCTTACTTCTACACTCTTCACTCTTTGTTTTGAATCTTGGATTGAGAATTGAAGGAATTCTATTTCATTCTTGATCTGATATCTCTCTTTGTTTACTTTCTGCATAATTTCAAGGAATTGTGATTTAGATTTAAGTTTTCTTTACTGCTTTTATCTCTATTTCTTCTGCAATTTTTCTCTGTTGGATCAAGGAAGAAATTGAGATCTAGACTTGTTTTCTAGTTTCATTCAACCCCTGAGATCTTAAACTTCTCTTTTAGATTTTACAATTGAGTTGAATTCACTTTCTGTATTGCTTCTTCAAGTGATTTTTCTTTTCTGTTTGAGATCTGCTGCATTTCAATTCATCTTTTACTTCTCTTGATTGCTATTTACATTTTCTTGTTTAATTTCTGAGATCCCAGCTCCCAAACCCCTTTACTATTCAAGCAATTTACATTTCTTGCACTCTAAGCTTCAGCTATTTACATTTCTTGCAATTTAAGCTTCTGTCATTTACATTACTTACACTTTAAGATTTAGCTCCTTTATTTCTTCTCCACTTTAATTTACCCTCTCCCTTTAAATTTGATGCAATTTAGCTTTTGTTGAATACAAATCACTCAAATCAAAACTTGTTTGCTTGACTAAATCAACCACCTAACTAAAATTGCTCAATCCTTCAATCCCTGTGGGATCGACCTCACTCATGTGAGTTATTATTACTTGATGCGACCCAGTACACTTGCCGGTGAGTTTTGTGTTGGATCATTTTTCACACATCAAGTTTTTGGCACCGTTGCCGAGGATTGATTAGATTAACAATGATTATGTAAGGTGGTGGTCTAGATTAAGCACTTTTTCTTTATATTTTTTGTTTATTTCCTTTATTTTTTAACTAGCACACTAACCATTTGAGACTTTGTCTCTACTAACTCTCACTGCACTTAAGCTACAGAGTGCTCCTGTGTTTCTTGTTGTTTTGGTTTTATGACAGAAGCAAGGAGGGAGACCCCTACTTTCTGTGAAGCTGACGAAAGAACTCTTCGAAGGATAAGAAGAGAAGCAAGAGGGAAAGGAATTGTTGGAGAAGAAGAACTTTTTGAAGAAAAATTTCATGAAATGGAGGAACACCCAACAAATCCAACAAATCCATCAGTAGGAATGGCCAACAACAATGGTCAACCACAAAGGAGAGTATTGGCTTCATACACATTAGCTAATCCAAGGCATTGTAGGAGTAGCATCCTTACCCCAAATGTCAATGCAAATAACTTTGAATTGAAGCCCCAGCTCATCACATTGGTACAGAACAATTGCTCAGATGGAGAAAGCCCTTTGGAAGATCCAAACCAACACTTATCTACCTTTCTGAGGATTTGTGATACAGTGAAATCTAATGGTGTGCATCCAGAAACATATAAATTACTGCTGTTCCCATTCTCATTGAGGGATAAAGCTGCTCAATGGCTTAAAACCTTTCCACAAGGAAGCATCACTAGCTGGGAGGATCTAGTGAATAAATTCTTGGCCATGTTCTACCCACCTTAAAGGATCATCAGGCTCAAGACTGAGGTGCAAACTTTCACACAGATGGATGCAGAATCTCTCTATGAGGCATCGGAAAGGTACAAGGCCCTGATTAGAAAATGTCCCCCTGAAATGTTCAATGAGTGGGTGACGATCGGTTTTTCTATCGGTAAAGAAATATAAAAAGTATGTTCGAGTTGTAATTAGTTATAATTGAAGGCCTTCCTATGAATGGATATATTTCCCCACTTTATAACCTCTAATCTATACTTTCTGGACTTGGATCTAGGCCAAAAAGGGTTTTCAAAAATCACTGGGAGCGTTTTCTGCAGTTTCTGGTGCGTGGCGTCTGTCACGCGTCCGCGTGGGTCACGCGGTCGCGTCATCTGGGAGTTTTTCTTGTCACGTGTTCACTTCGGTCACGCGCATGCGTCATCTGTGTTCCGCTTAAGGCGCGTGTCCACGTTAGTCACGCGTTCGCGTCACTGCCTTTTCGCGCTAGGCATGCGGCCGCGTCGTCCATGCGTTCGCGTCGCTGCCAGTTTCTTCAAAAACTCCATTTTGTGCTTTCTTTCCATTTTTGTATGTTTTCTTTCCATCCTTTAAGTCATTCCTACCTTAGAAGATCTGAAACTACTCAACACACAAATAACGGCATCGAATGGTAATAAAAGGTAATTAAAATAATTATTTTTAAAGCATAGGAAACATGTTTTTCACATATATCACATAATAAGGAAGGGAAAGTAAAACCATGCAATTTACATGAATAAGTGGGTGAAGGGTTGAATAAATCATTTAAATTAAGAACAATATATATCATAAAATATGGGTTTATCAACCTCCCCACACTTAAACAATAGCATGTCCTCATGCTAAATCCAAGATAAAGAGTAAGGTAAGGTTAAAGTGGTGGAATCTCATGCAATTCAATCTATTCTAAATGCAACTACCTAAATGAATCATGCAATTCTAATTGTTATTCACTTGTATATAAAACTTACATGTAGTTAAATTAATTCATATCCTCAAGGAATCATATATGCATAGCCAAACCCTAGATAATGTTAAAGCACTTTTACAATTGAGATGGGTAAAAATATTTCACAAACTTGTAAGACAATTAACAGTTAAGTAGAGATATATGGTGATGAGCTATGGAACCCTCACTGGATTTTGTGTTTACTCTCTAGTCACTCAGTATTTATTGGGTTAATCACTCTATTCTTCTTTTTATCCTTACTTTCTATAACTTTGTTCTTCATCTAACCAATCAACAATTATAGAATACAGACATACAAAAATCATGAGGTCTTTTTCAAGGTTGAATGGGGCCAAGGTAAAGGTAAGGGTATACGTATAAGGCTAGGTGAGCTAATAAGTGAATCCTTGATTAGTCTAAGATCTCACCTAACAAACATATTTTATAAACCAAAGTTTCTTAACCTATTTGCCCAAATTTTTCCACTTTGTAGTGCAAACTCATGCATTAAATTTAACTTTGTCTCATGTGCATTGATTCTTTTTATTTTGCAATAGAGGAATTTTTGTATCCCCTTTAAATATAAATTATATATATATATATATATATTATTTTGAAACATCTTATCCCTTTTTAAATTCCTACTTTGTTTCTATCATCCCATGTTCCCATAAAAATTCCCCACACTTAAGCAATACATAATTTCTATCTTAAGCTAACCAAGGATTTAACTTGGGATTTTTATTTTTTCTTTCTGCTTAAGGCTAGTAATGTGGTTTATAGAGCAAGAGGGGATTAAGAAGCTCAAGGGGGCTAACAAGGGTGATGTAAAAGGTAGGCTAATTTGGGAATAGTGAGGAAAAATTCCAATGATGGCCTCAATCACTTTCTTGGTATGTATCTATATTCTATAGTTGGACATATAGATTAAAACAAAGTAAAGAACACCAGAATGAAAAAGAAGGGCAAAACACACAGGAATAAAAATTATGGTTTGAATGTAACCATACAATTAAGCTCAAAACTCACAGGCTGTGTTCTCTAGCTCAAAAAGCATATATCAGTTGTACATGTCATGCAAGTAAAAATTAAGAGTTCTCATTATTCTCAATGTAAAATTTTTTGGGTGGCTTTAAAGTTTTAGTGTTGTTCCTTGATGAAATGTTGTTAACTAACTAACATGTAATGCTATATATACAAGGTGTGTGGATTGTTTTGATTTACTAGAGTTTCTAGTTTACTTCCTTTTATTTTCAATTTAAACCAAACTATCATATGCTAAAAGGGTAAACTATACTAATGAATCCACATTTTCTATAACTAATAAGTTAGAATTGTAACTAAACTAACTTGCTAAGGTATAAACTGATGACATGTCACCATGTCATGTTTTTCTATGCTTATTCATACAAGAAATTGATGATTTGTGCTTGAATAATGAATTCTTTTGTACTTAAATGGTATATTTCCTTGATCTTTTGATTTTATAAATTTTGTAGGAAATAAGAAGAAAAATAAGAAAAAAACACAAAATAAGCTAAAAAGGAAAAAAAAAAAGAGCTTTGGGGCACACTTTGAAATTGGAGCACACATTGGAGCCTTAGGCCACGCTTTTAAAAGCGTGGCCCATGACCAAATTTAAGGAGATTGGCAATCAGCACACAAAGCTCCGCTCTTGCCAAGAGCGGAGCATTATCGTGATGCAATTTCAACTTGGAAGCAAGAATTTTCACTAAGTTAAGCTTGGGCGCTCATAGCATGATTATGCCTCTTTCCAAGGGCTATAACCTGAGCTACAGATGTCTGATTGATGTGCTTCTAGTTGCGTTGGAAAGCTGACATTCAGAGATTTTCAACGATATATAGCAATCCATATTTGGCACAAAATTGAGGTAAGAGTGAAAGGCATCTTTAAGGACCAAAAACAAGCAAAAATATACCAAAGTGCAACCACCAAGGTTCGAAGTTGGAACCTCACTCCAAAGCAAAGTAGCGCTCTACATAATTATTGTGCTCCGCTCTCTTGGAGAGCATTGTCGTGCTCTCTCCAAGAAAAATTCAAAGGAAAATGTTTGCTACTGAAGCCACAATGATTTGAACTTGGGACCTCACCCAAGCAAAAGGAGTGCTACGCTCTTGCCAAGAGCAGAGCGCTACTCTCCTTTTTGACACGGCCCAGGGAAGCATGTCACGCACAATTTGGCACGGTCAAGGGGCTTGGTGTGCACAAGGCAACACAAGCAAGCCACAATGCTCCGCTCTCACCAGGAGCAGAGCACTCTACTGGGAGCAAGCAACCCATGGGCCAAAATTCAACCAAAATTCCATGTAAATTCAATTCCTCACCAAATTCAATCAAGGCCAACAAAACCCATCTCTCTTCAAATCCAAAGCAAGCAAAGCCCACATCATCACTCAAAGGCACAAGAACAAGCTAGAATTAGAATTTTTATTTAATTTGTTTTTCATTTCAATTTTATTTTATTTTGTAAAAAGTCTATATAAAGGCATAGGAGGCTGGCTCTACTAGAGCATTAGAAAGTAGAATAGAGAACTCTCTCTCTTAGTTTTCCTTTTTTTAAATTTGAGTTTTAGATTGAGAGTGAAGGAATTCTGTTTCATTCTTGATCTGAAGCTTCTCTTTGTTCTTCTCCTGCATAATCTTAGTGAATTGAGAATTAAACCTGAGTTTTCATTTACTGCTTCATATTTCTTTCTTCTGAAATATTATTTTCTACTGGATCAAGGAAGGCGTTGAGATCTAGACTTATTTTCTAGTCTCATTGATCCCCTGAGATCTTCACTTGTCTTTTTGGATTTTGCAATTAAGTTGAGATATCTTGCTGTTTTAAATTTTTCAAGCAATTTCCCTTTTCTGTTTAGATCTATTGCATGTTATTGCATCTTTTACTTCTCTGTTTGATTTCTATTTACACTTTCTTGTTTGATTTCTTTAATTCCCAGCACCCAACTTCCTTTATTCTTCCTGCAATTTAAATTTCCAGCTGCTTGTTCTTTTTCAATTGCTTGAGCTATTGCTTTCTTTAATTTCCTTGCACCCAATTCCATTTACATTTAATGCAATTTACATTTCTTGCTATTTAAGATTCTGTCAATTTACCTTTCTTGCACTTTAAGTTTCTGCACATTTACTTTCTTTAATTTATAATTCCTTGTCATTTACATTCTATTGCTTCAAGTCTCACCCAATTTCACTTAAATGTTAGCTTGACTAAACTAATCACCCACTAAAGTTGTTTGATCCATCAATTCCTGTGGGATCGACCTCACTCTAAGTGAGTTTTACTAGTTGATGCGACCCGGTACACTTGCCGGCTAGATTTGTGTGTTTGGAAATTTGTTTTTCCACAAAAACACCATCATAAACTAAAGTGCAACATGCTGAAATAGAGTAAAAATATAGCAAAAGAACAGTGTGCAAGTACTAAAAAATAAAAACAAAGATAAAAATACAGAAAAATAAATAAAATAAGATAAAAAGAGTCTGTAGTGGTTCACCAAAAAGATATGCCAGGGATGGCTACCTCCCCACACTTAAAATAAAGCATCATCCCCGATGCTCACTCAAGCTGGGTGTGAAGGGGTGTCATCACCGGAAGGATGGGCTGCTGGAGTCTCTGTTGTAGCCTGAGGGTCTGCAGACAAGTTGAGGGTAGGAGGATCTGTCTGCTGCAGTGGAGGCTCTGACTGGATAGGAATCTCTGTATCTGCGGCCTGTATCTAGTGTGGCTCCTCCTGCTGTAGCGCAGCCTGCTCTGAGCCTGCCTGCTCAGCCTCTCTCTATGGATGGTCTCCTCCTCAGGCTCGTCTGCCTCCTCCTCAAATGGTGTGTCAAGCTCGGAGGGGAAGTCGCCGTCAGATCGGATCATCAACTTGAGGTGCTCATAGCGTCGGTTGTTGCGACGCTCAGATCTCTCATATCGCCGCCAGTTACGGCGCTCTATCTGGTCTAACTGCTGAAATAAGCGGTGCATGAGGTGGTAAACGGGCTTTGAGGCAGGTGGAGGTGCAGTGGGTGGGGCTGGTGCAGTAGTAGAAGAAGAAAGGGCAGCTGAAGGCGTGGCTGTCTCATCAGAAGCGGTAAGGAATGAAGGTTTGTAGCCTAAAGCCTGAAATTTCCTGATGTAAGGGATAATCTTCTTGCAAATTGCTAGAGAGTTTGTTCACCAGTGTAATAAATGCCAAAGAGCTGGAGGATTGACAAGAAGGAATGAGATGCCTCAAAATTTCATTCTTGAAGTGGAGCTGTTTGATCTTTGGGGCATAGATTTCATGGGGCCCTTCCCTCCTTATTACTCCTTCAAATACATTTTGGTAGCAGTGGAGTATGTCTCAAAGTGGGTGGAAGCAATAGCCACAACCACATGTGATGCACAAATTGTTCTTCAATTCCTAAAGAAGCACATTTTCACTAGATATGTAGTGCCTAAGGGACTTGTCAGTGATGGTGGTGGTCATTTTTGTAACAAGCAGATGGAAAAACTCCATCACAAATATGGAGTGATTCATAAAGTAGCCACACCATACCACCCTCAGACCAATGGCCAGGCTGAGCTTGCAAATAGGGAATTGAAGAGAATTTTAGAGAAGACTGTGGGAGCTACTAGAAAAGATTGGGCCAGAAAGCTAGAATATGCACTCTGGACATACAGGACAACATTCAAAACTCCTATTGGAAAATCCCCTTTTCAGCTGCTATATGGCAAATCTTGTCACCTCCTTGTAGAGCTTGAGCATAAAGCTTTCTGGGCAAATAAACTCCTCAACCTTGATTCTCAGGCAGCAGGAGAGAAGAGACTACTGCAACTAAATAAGTTGGATGAGTTTAGCTAGAAGCTTATGACAATGCTAAGATATACAAGGAAAAGGTCAAGAGGTGGCATGACAAAAAGATCTCAAGGAAGGAGTTCAAACCAGGACAGCAAGTACTCCTATATAACTCCAGGCTCAAAATTTTCCCTGGCAAGCTCAAATCCAAATGGACTGGCCCTTACTTGGTGACAAAGGTTCTCCCTTATAGAAGCCTTAAATTGTTAGATGAAGCAACAAAAAGCCAGTTCACAGCAAATGGGCACAGAGCAAAGCCTTACTTGGGAGGTCAATGGGACAAGGAAAAAGAGGTTCAGAACCTGAGCTGAGCAAGAATGAAGAATGTCAAGCTAGTGACAATAAAGAAGCGCTTATTGGGAGGCAACCCAACCTGAGGTAGTTTTCTTTTCATAATCTATTTCAATAAAAAGGTTGAGTGGTTTTATCCATATTGTAAAGAGCTAAGTTTGGTGTTACACACTAAAACAATTTAAGGAAGAGTGAAGGATTCTAAGTTTGGTGTTCCACCAAAAATCTCGTTTAAAAACACATCCTCACATTCTGCATAAAAGAATTACTAGCTCCAAGTAATCAGATAAACCATTGAACCATTATCTGTTCTCTAGTTTTTAGATATATTACCTTTAGCAAAGACAGAAGGGTTTCACGTATGGTTAATTTGATGCACGAGAAACATTGGCAAGGGACTAAGTTTGGTGTTCACACACCAAAGTAAGTTCAAAAGTCCACAAATAATTTTTGCATACTAACCAGTTGCCTAAGGGCTTGAGAAGCAAGCAACTTTTGAGGATTATGCAGGAAAATATTCAAGTGAAGGGAATCTGCATTATTGTCCAAAGGAAGTGCAACAAGGAGAAATAATGATGATAGAAGGAAAGATAGGAGACATTCCCAAAAGGTTGTATTGAATACTTAATCCTTGTTGCTGTAAAATGCTTTAATTTAGAGATTCTTATATGTCATGCTAAGGTGTACAATTAAGTAAGAATTGCTTGAATCTGCATAGTTTCTATCATCCATCATTAACTTGAATTTTGTTTTATATCCCTGCTTCTTGAATAAAAGAAAAGTGGTTGGATTAGGGAATGAATGTCCAATGTTGCAGAAGTTAGGATGAAAGTTAGTGGTGGTCTTTATTTGATTTAATTGTTAGCTCATAAAACAAAAAGCTGCATAATAACATGATCCTTTAAAGTTTGAGTTAGTTTGCTGCTATAATCTATCAATTAATGAAAATTCCCTTGAGAATGAATCAAAACAAAAAGAAAAGAAAGAGAAAAGCCAAGAATTGGCAAAAGAACAAAAAATAAGGCTAGACACCAATAGCTTGGACCCTAGGACATATGCCTGTGGTGTTCTTGTACTAGGATATGCTTGGACAAGTAGGTTGTGAGGAGTATTTTGAAACTTGGCCACTTAGATCAACTGATTTGGGATTGCCAACTGAAAGTCCACCATCAAGAGCTACCTAGTTACAAAACATTTAGTAATCCAAAGAGATGCTGGGCATCAATGCTCCTAGGAAGAAATTGTAAGCCATGTGTCTGTGGTGAAGAAATGTTGAGCAAAAATTAAGCCAAGAGGCTGCTGCAACATTTGCCACCAAGCCTTCATTAAGTAATAAGCTTTCTAAGCAAAATAAAGAAGGAAAAACCAGCAAGGGATCAAGCAAAAGTAAGACAGTATAGCAGCAAGTCTAGTGAACCTTTGAAGGAACATTTCTTATATGTTAGCAAGTAATAAATGAGCTACATTTGTCTGCATAAAACCCCATGAACCAAGTTTAATTATCTGCTAAATAAGGACATGCATACTTCTCTGTTTCATTTCATTTTCTCTTATATTTAGTGCTTGCTTGGGGACAAGCAAGGTTTAAGTTTGGTATTATGATGACAAGTCATCTTATGCTAGCTTTTCAAGCATTTTTCAGTTGTTTCATTAGGTTTTATGCACTTTCTTGTATTATAAGTAAGTGATTTGGAGTGGAATTGCATGGTTTTGTTGAATCAATCAACCATCCCTTATTTGACACTAAATCATGAGGTTTAAGCTAAAATTAATTGATTTTTGAATGAATTTTAAACCTTGTGATTTGGTGATACTTTGATTGGTTGTTTTGATTAATTGTAGGTGAAGAAAAGAAATAAACAAGGAAAGCGTGGCCTAAGGAAGAAGAAAAGCGTGGCACATCAAGAAACCAATGAGCAGCGCTCTCTTAATGTGCACAGCGCTCTCTATTTGAGCGCTACTCAAATCCAAGAAAGCAAAGAACAAGGAATGCTGCGCTGCATGACTTAACCGAGCGCTACAAGGAACTAAGGAAACAAGGCAAAAAAGCATAGCGCTCGGTTAACTCAGTTAACCTTTTCGGGCTCCTCCTCAAAGAAAAACAAAGTGGAAAACCAAGGAGTGGAGGCCACAAGGTTAGAACCAAGTACTTGAGGCATGAGGAGAAGCGCTACTACAAGGCCTAGGCAAGGAAAAATAAGCCAAAATGGTTTGGCAAGGATTCGAACTGTGTACATGGAGGAACCAAGAGGAGCGTTACCCTTGAAGGAATTGTTCTGAAATGGCCCCAGCAAGACTCGAACACGGGAGCTCCACCAAAAACAAAGGGATGTTGTGCTCCTTTACTCAACTGAGCGCTACCCTTTTGTTTTGTCAAGGAAATGAGCACCAATTTGGCAAGGACAAGGCTCGAAGGGAAGCCTCATTCCTTCACAAAGGGCGATGCGCTCTCTCACACAACTGAGCGCTATGAGGGCGGCCCAAGGAGCTTGTCACACAAAGGGAGTGCTGCGCTCCCTTAGTTAACCGAGCATGACCCTGGGAGTTGCACCATTACCCAAAATTCAATTAAAAATCAAATTGGATTCAATTCTTCACCAAATTGAAAGGCCCACTCCAAATTCTGAAATCCAAAAATAGGAAGTGTATAAATGGAAGTTAGTTTGATTTAGAGAGGACTTTTTTTATCTTTTTAAGATTTTTACTTTTCATTTTTTGGAGCTCATTTTAGATTTTAGTTTTAGGTTTGGGAATTGGGATAGAAAATTGAATTCTCTTCCTCTTTGTTCTTACTTCTACAATCTTCACTCTTTGTTTTGAATCTTGGATTGAGAATTGAAGGAATTCTGTTTCATTCTTGATCTGAGATCTCTCTTTGTTTACTTTCTGCATAATTTCAAGGAATTGGGATTTGGATCTAAGTTTTCTTTACTGCTTTCATCTCTATTTCTTCTGCAATTATTCTCTGTTGGATCAAGGAAGGAATTGAGATCTAGACTTGTTTTCTAGTTTCATTCAACCCCTGAGATCTTAAACTTCTCTTTTAGATTTTACAATTGAGTTGAATTCACTTTCTGTATTGCTTCTTCAAGTGATTTTTCTTTTCTGTTTGAGATCTGTTGCATTTCAATTCATCTTTTACTTCTCTTGATTGATATTTACATTCTCTTGTTTAATTTCTGAGATCCCAGCTCCCAAACCCCTTTACTATTCAAGCAATTTACATTTCTTGCACTCTAAACTTCAGCTATTTACATTTCTTACAATTTAAGCTTCTGTCATTTACATTACTTGCACTTTAAGATTTAGCTCATTTACTTCTTCTCCACTTTAATTTACTATCGATTCTCCCTCTCCCTTTAAATTTCATGCAATTTAGCTTTTGTTGAATACAAATCACTCAAATCAAAACTTGTTTGCTTGACTAAATCAACCACCTAACTAAAATTGCTCAATCCTTCAATCCCTGTGGGATCGACCTCACTCATGTGAGTTATTATTACTTGATGCGACCCGGTACACTTGCCGGTGAGTTTTTTGCTGGATCGTTCTCCACACATCAATATGTAGTATGCATAATTCAAAATGCAGATGCTGATGCAAACATTATGAATGAACGTTAAGAAAAATAGGATAAAATAAAACTAAGAATAAAACAAAACTAAATAAAACTAAGAATAAAAATATAATAAAATAAAACTAAGGATAAAAATAGAAGATAATACCATGGAGGGTTGTCTCCCAGCTAGCACTTTTAGTTAAAGTCCTTAAGTTGGATATTTGGTGAGCTCCATGTCATGGTGGCTTGTGCTTGAACTTGTAAATTTCTCAAGCTTTGATGGAGTTCTTCACAAGCTTTGAGCTCCCAAAGTCGATCCTCATATATGTCTGGATCCCAAATCTTGTTTCTGCACCCGTCTTCAAGTGGAACATGATGATTCCATCCGGGTGGTAAGCAATCTGAGTTCTCACTAAGGCATCCAAACAGCTTCCTAGACCCATTCATTCGAGCTCTACACCAACCCTTCCATTTAGACTTTGAGCTCCCAACCACAACGAACCTAGGATTGTGTTGCCAACCACTAACCATCTCCCTCTTACTCTTAAAGCCACAAAGAGCTCTAAGCTGACCATCTGTCTCAAGTAAACCATATTCAAGTGGGAAAGTAAAGGTCAAGGATAAGAATTTTACCCACTTGAATGTTGTATTGAATGGTAATGGCTTTGGGGGAGAGGTCTCCAACAGCTTTGGCAAGGTGATTTCCAGCTTCATTCCCTTGAGCTCTTCCTTGACAACTTCCACCTCTTTGCAAGCTTCTTCAATTTCAACATCTTCCTCTTGGTAGCTTTCTTCTAATTCAATCTCTTCTTCATTACTTACCAAGGGCATGGGAGGTTGTGCTTCTTCTTCTTTAATCTCCATCTCTTGATCAACCTCTTCAAAGTCTTCAACCATGATATACCTTGGATGTTGTAAACCCTCCTCAACATCAAATTCAAACATCTTGGAAGGAGGCTCTATGACTGGACTTTTCCATGGGGGTTCAGCATCTCCTAAGTCTGCAACCTCTTCTTCCTCTTCAATAATTACTGCTTTGTCCAGTTGTTTTAGTATAAAATCGTACTCCTCATTGATGATTCCCTTTCCATGACAACTCCCTTCAAATACTCCTTCATCTGCAAAGGTCTCTCCTATCTCCACATTTTGGGCCTCCTCTTGCTCTAAGATAAAATCAGACTCCTCCTTGATGTCTTCCTTTACTAATTCTTCAACCACTCCTTCGACTTCAAAGGTCTCTACTATCTCCACCTGTAGGGCCTCTTCTAGCTTCCTATGAAGTATGAATTTGCGAAGACGATCACTTTTTTCTTGTTCCTTGTCAATAGCATAGCTGGGATCATCTTGCTCTTGGATTGATGGATGTGGGTGCTCTTCCATGGAGGGTGGTGATGGGATGGGAAGATCATTATGTGGTTGAAAAGGAAGTGTACTAAAGCTTGAGGGTTGAATATTGGAGGTAGAGGGTTGGTTCATGCGGGATATAAGATTTTGGAGTGTAGAGGTGAAACCAATGATATTAGAGATGAGTGTGTTGTTATCCAATGGAGGTTGGGGTGGATGGGAGGGTTCATTTGTTGGGAGAAATGGCTCATAATATGGAGGTGGTTCTTCTTGATAAGGATATGAAGATGGTGAATATTGAGGTGGTGGTTCTGGGTGTGGTTGATGCCAGGGCATCTTGGCTAGTTTTACTAGCCATTTTTGGTATGCTTTAGGTTGGTTTCATGCATTTTCTTAGGAAATAAGAAAGTATTTGGTTGAAAATGCATTCATACCATGATTCAAGCAAATATTGTGAATTTTGAATGATTTCATGAGAATTATGCATGAATTGAATGATAAAATGGATGATGCATGATCTCATGAGTAAGAGCAAGACTTTGATGCACTTTGTTTGATTGATTTCAGGTAACAAGAAGCAGAGAAGAGCCACGTTAGTGGCTATGTTAGTGCCACTAACGTGGCCATTAACGTGGAGAAAAAGAGAAGCCCCAACGTTAGCGAGAAAGTTAATGGCATTAACTTTGAAGAAGGAGAGCATGGAACGTTAGTGGTAAAAGTAAACACCACTAACGTTAGCGAAGGGCAAGAAGACCCACGTTAGTTTCCACGTTAGTTACATTAATGTGGGAACTAACGTGGAAGGAAAGGAAAACTCCAACGTTAGTGGAAAAAGTGAACGCCACTAACGTTTGCGAAGCCAAGAACACCCACGTTAGTGGCCACGTTAGTGCCACTAACGTGGGCATTAACGTGGAAGAAAGGAGGCAGCTGTGAAAGTTAGTGGAAAAAGTGAACGCCACTAACGTTTGCGAAGCAAAGAAGGCCACGTTAGTGCCACTAACGTGGACACTAACGTGGGCAAAATCTCACCTGGCAGCCTGACCATGCCTTCTTCAAAAAAGAATAACTTGAGCCACAAAGCTCCAAATGAGGTGATTCTAGTGGCATTGAAAAGTAGGATTCCAGAGCATTCCAAGCATATATAGCACTACATGGTGGACACTAAATTTGAGGGAGAAAACCTGCCCCGAAAGTGCAAAGATTAACATGGTATCAACCTGTAGTAAGGCCAGCTAACCTCTTCACCTTCCAAGAAGTGTAACTCGAGCTGTAGAGCTCCAAATGATGCGCTTCTAAAGATGTTGGAAAGTAGACATCCAGGGCTTTCCAACAATATATAATATTATGGGGTGGACATTAAGTTTGAGCTCCAGAACCTGGCAATACTAATCCCATAAACGCGGACGTTATTGGCACTCACTTTTGCCAATAACGCCAGCGACTATGCCAGCGACCCTGTCCCCTTCAAAGGAGCATAACTTGAGTTACAGAGGTCCAATTGAGATGATTCTAGTTGCTTTAGAAGCTGACATTTAGAGCTTTCCAACGATATATAATACTCTATAGTGGGCATGAAATTAAAGCATAAACAAGACACATCTTTTAAGCCCCAAAAACACCAACTGGGTAGCAATTGTGACGTTAGCCACACTAACTTCATCACTAACGCCACACTTGTAGTGTTAGTGTGGCTAATGGTAGCACTAACATTAGCACCTGGACCTCAACTTGATTCACTTCTCTTTCATGGACCACACAACCTCAAGCAAGCAAGCCCACAAGTGTCAACCAATCAAGGCCACAAGAAGCATCTAGAATAGGAATTTTCATTTAATTGTAATTTTCTTTTAATTTCATTTCATTTTTTAATTTAGGAGAGCCTATATAAAGGCCTTAGTTTTTACTTTGAAATGATTCTGGAATTCAGAATTGGAGGGGGGATTCTGTATTGGGGTCTTCGGACTCCCTCCCCTCACGCACTTTTCTTTCTTTTTCTTTCCTTAGTAGTAGTTCATTTTATAGTTTGTAATTTTCCAATTATGAATGTTGAAGTCTCAATTTCAGTTTTAATCTTCATCTTTATTTTTCTGCACTTTCTCTCTTTTCTATTTTGGTAGAGCAATGAACAACTAACTCTTTTCATTGGGTTAGAGAGCTCTATTGTGATTTAATGGATCAATTGTAGTTTTTATTCTTCTTCTTCTTTCTTTTCTCTTGATTTTACTAGAGAGCTTTCGATCTCAATCTAATTGGGTAATTGTCTCGGAAAAGAAATTACTCATACTTGGATTTCCTCTGAACCTTGGAAGAGGAATGAGGAAATCATGCTAGAAATGCTCTCTCACATTGGATTAGGTTGGGGGTTGGATGGATATTGTGACATTTAATCCTACCAATACTTTGATCTATGAATGTGTGTGGTATAATCAGTGACCAAACTTCATCTCTTCCCATGAGCAATTAAATCAAGGAATTGGGAAATTGTTCAAGCTTAGAGAGATTGGATTGCCAAGGAATTGGGATCCAATCACTTAAGATTGCCAAGGAGATCAATTAATGCATTGATTGAGGAAGAGATGAGAATGAACTTGATCCGGAGGATTACAATATCTCTTGATCCCAATGTTCATTTTATTTTTAGTTCTTACATTTACTTTTATTGCTATTTTACTTTTCTGCACTTTATTGCTTTCTTTACTTTTATGCCATTTACATTTCCTTGTTACTTATCACTCCAATATGATTCGTCTAACTAGGATAATTAATCAACTATTGATTGCTTAATCCGTTAATCTCTGTGGGATTCGACCTCACTCTTTTGTGAATTATTACTTGACGACAATTCGGTATACTTGCCGAAGGAAAATTTGTTGAGAGACAAGTTTCCGTGCATCAGTGGTTCATGTGGTGGTTGGTGTGGTGGATGTGGGTTAGGGTCATATGGGGGTGTTTGGTGGTAAGGTGCTTGTGAGTATGGTGGTTCAGAGTTATCTTGAGGAGGGGGTTCATAAGCGTATGATGGGACTTGTTGGTAACTACAAGGGGGTCCACCATATTCATCATCTTTGTACGCTCCCTGGAGTGGCTTTTGACCATAGTAATTTGGTGGAGGTGGTTTGTCACGAAAGGGTCCACTATAACTATTGTCTTGGTATGCATCACAGAATAGTTGTTGGTTATAGCGCATTGAAGGGGGTTGTTGCCAAGAGGATTGATCAAATCCTTGTGGCTTCTCCCATCTTTGATTCTTCCAACCTTGATGCCTGTTCTCATTATAGCTTCCATTCGTTACAAAAACAGCCCAGAAACTGGGTCAAAAATAGCCCAGAAATCACCAGGGGAGAATTCTGATACGTACAGGTCACTGATTTTTCTACAGAATGACGTGTGCGCATCATTTTTCTGTATGACCACTATTGTGAAATATATATCATTTCAAAGCCCCGGATGTTAGCTTTCTAACACAATTGAAACTGCCTCATTTGGACCTCTGTAGCTCAAGTTATGACCATTTGAGTGTGAAGAGGTCAGGCTAGACAGCATAGCAATTTCTTCAACTTCTTGTATTTCTTCCACTTTTGCATGCTTCCTTTCCATCCTCTAAGCCATTCCTACCCTGTAAAGTCTAAAATCACTTAACACACATATCATGGCATTGAATGGTAATAAGAGGGGATTAAACATAGAAAATTAAGATCAAAGAGACATGTTTTCAATCGTAGCACAAAATTAGGAAAGAAAACGTAAAACATGCGAATTGTATGAATAAGAGTGAGAATAGTGGATAAAATCCACTCAATTAAGCACAAGATGTATCACAAAATAGTGGTGCATCAATACTCTACAACTCTAGATTCCCATGGAGGTTTAGCATCTCCTAAGTCTTCAACCACTTTTTCCTCTTCAACTATTATGGCTTCCTCTACTTGTTCTAATACAAAGCAACATTCCTCACTTTCCACCAGAGTTTCTAGTGTGTCCTTCATGCTATGCTCTTTATTAGATTCTTCATATGTAGCTATGGGGGTTCCTTGAGTGTCTAGCCGTTGGGAGGCTAACCGACTTATTAACTCGCCCAAGGCGGCCGCAAAATTTAGCACATTCTCCTGGAACCCTTGTGTCGTCCCTTGCATCTCTCTCTCCTCTGGAAGAAGAACATTTGTAGTGTCATCCATAGGAGATCAGAATGGATAAGAAGGTTTATTATTTGGGAGGAAAGGTTCATGATATGAGGGTGGTCCATCATAATAAAGATGTGGCAGTTCAACACTCTCCATCTTGTCCACTTGTTGCGCAACACACTTCAATTCCTTGTTCTCCAGTTGAGATTCTTTAGCTATGGAAGCTTCGTGTGCTTTTCGTCTTACCGCTTGCTCTAATTGATGAACAGCTGCTTGAAATTGATCCAGTGTGTCCTTGAGACGATCCCTTAACTCTTGTTCCTCTTGGATAACATAATTGGGATCATAAGGCTCTTGGATTGATGGATATGGACATGGTGTATATGTAGGTGGTGGTTCTTGGGAGTAATTGTGTTGAAATTGGGGTGGTCCTATGTATGGTTCATATGGTGATTGATATGGTGGATATGGGTTAGGATCATTAGAGGGTGTTTGGTTGAAAGGGCCTTGTGAGTATGGTGGTTCAAAGCTATATTGAGGAGGGGGTTCATAGGCATATGGTGGTGCTTGTTGGTAACTACAAGGGGGTCCACCATATCTATCGTCTTGGTACACACCCTGGAATGGCTCTTGACCATAGTAATTTGGTGGAGGTTGGTTACCATGAAGAGGTCCACCATAACTATTGTCTTGGTATGCATCATAGAATGGTTGTTGGTCATAATGCATTGGAGGGGGTTGTTGCCAATAGGGTTGATCAAATCCTTGTGGCTCCTCCTATCTTTGATTGTCCCAACATTGATGCATGTTTACATTATAGCTTCCATTCTCTACAACATAATTTGACCTAAACTCATAGTCAAAGGGGATGAGAATTCATAGTATCCAGAGAAAGAAAAAAAACAAAAACTAATAAGAAACTAATGAGAATAAGTTCCTAAAACTAGAAACAACTAACAAAGAGACGAAGAAGCAGAATTATTCACAATATTCACAATAACCAATAATAAGGCACACGTTTGCAATTCCCCGGCAACGGCGCCATTTTTGATGAACGAATTCTTGCGCGGTCTAGAATTTTACAAATAAGTTCTCGTTGAAAATATAGCTTCTAGACCGACAAAGAATCCTTTTGTGCAAAAGTTTTGGTTGTCACAAGTAACAAACCCCAAATAGAATTGATAACCAAAGTATTTAAACCTCGGGTCATCTCTCAAGGAATTGCAGGGAAGTGTGCTTATAATTGGTTAGGGAAAAAGTGTATTTTTGGGGGGTTTTAAATAAGAAACAAGAAATGTAAATGGAAAAGGAAATAAACTAACAATTAAGAAAGGCTCTTGGCAAGGTATGAGAATTAGAAGTCCTATCCTAGTTATCCTTATCAATTGTGATGAGAATTGTTCATTGCTCCCACTTGGTCAACCTCTAACTATAAAGATAAGTCAAGTGGATAAATCAATATGAATCCTCAAGTCCTAGTCAACTCCCAAGGAAAGACTAGAGTTAGTGGAATTCAAGTCAATTAGCAACCTTCAATTAACAATCAACAAAGGAGTTTGATAACTCAAGAGTCTCCAATTACTCAACCAAAGCTAAGAATATAAGAATCTAACTTAAAATCCTCCCAAGCATTTTATTAAACACTTGGAAGGCACAACGTAAAAACATAGAAAAGCAATAAGAGACAATAAAATCCAAACAACCAATTGTAACATCAATAACATAAATTGAAGGAAACAATCATAAATCTGAAATACCTCAAATTGCATTAAACAGAAAATCAAATCTAACATGAGAATTCATAAACTAAAGTGGTAACAACAATAAGTAATCAATAAGGGGAACAAATAAACTAGAATGCTAGAGCCAATAGAAGTAGAAGAGAAATCCTAAATCCTAAAACCTAGAGAGATGAGAGAGCCTCTCTCTCTCTAGAACCTACATCTAAACCTAAAATTATGTGAATGAAGTGAATCATTGAATCCTCCACTCTGCAGCCTCTAATCTGTGTTTTCTGGGACAAAAATTGGGTCAAAACAGCCCAGAAATTGCCCCCAGCGATTTCTGATACGTACAGCACGTGGCTCTGTCACGCGTACGCATTGCTTGTCTACCGCACAATCCATGCGTACGCGTGCTTCACACGTGCGCGTCACCTAACAGTAAGGCAACTATGGCAAATTTTATATCATTTCGAAACCCAGATGTTAGCTTTCCAACACAACTAAAATCGCCTCATTTGGACCTCTGTAGCTCAAGTTATGATCGATTGAATGCGAAGAGGTCAGGCTTGATAGCTCAACAATTCCTTCAATTTCTTGTATTCCTTCTACTTTTGCATGCTTTCTCTCCATCCTCTAAGCCATTCCTGCCCTATAAAGCCTGAAAACACTTAACACACATATCACGGCATCGAATGGTAATAAGAGAGGATTAAGATTAGCGAAATTAAGACCAAAGAAGCATGTTTTCAATCATAGCACAAAATCAGGAAGGAAAGTATAAAACATGTAGATTCTGTGAATAAATATGAGAATAGTGGATAAAATCCACTCAATTAAGCACAAGATGTACCACGAAATAGTGGTGCATCAGTGATTCATCATTTTCTTTCCTCAGACAAAATACTAGCACCCTACAGACAAGAGATTTTTAAAGAGAACTATTTAATGGAAGAGATAAATTTTTAAATTGCAAGATATAGTGTGAAGTGCTCCTTATTAGAACTTGACCGTCCTTTGTTCTTTACTCCTCGTCCTTGCTGGTTTCTTGTTCCTACATTTTTTCTTTTCCTTTTGATGAGGTAGCTTTAGATTTGTGATCAATGGCTCTCCTTCCTGAAGCTCCTTCTTGTCCTTGGGCTTCTCTTGGCTTCTAGAACCCATGTCTTTCCATGAAGATTCTTTCTTTAGCCTTGTGGTTGTCCATAAAGACCTCTTGCTGCTCCCTCAGTCAGTTCATTATTCTTTCAAATTTTGGGATCCTTGGATCTAGAGTTGGCATTGCAGAGCATAGGTAGTTCAATTTGATTTATGTATTAACATCGTATTCTCTTCTGTGGACGCTCGTTATTTGGTACAATGCTCTGAACTCAGCCAAATTCTTTTCTAATGCCCTCTGCTACTCCAGGATTTGATGGATGCTCCTTTGCATTTTCCTCCAATTGGTTTGCTCTTGATGGGGACCTTGAGGGTTTGTACTTTGTCCTTCTTGTTGCTGAGGTGAGTGTGCTAGCACAAATTGTAGGGGCTGTGGGTTGGCACGCCAAGCTCTTACCCTTTGTAACGGGTTAACAGCCACCATCCTCTCTATCTTTTTAGCAGTTATTGGGTGTTGCTCTTCCACCAGCTCTTCATCATCAGAAATTAACACTCTGGCTTCATTATAGAGTAGCTGGATAATGCTGGTGGGGAAGGCTAGTCTCGTGCTATCTTTGGTGCTCTTGATCACCCTATGAATGTTATTGGCAATCATTTCTCCCACCTTCACCTCTTCATGTTTCATTATGCTATAAATGAGTACAGCCCTTTCTAAGGTTACTTCTGAGGTGTTGGAAGTGGGGTTGAGTGATCTCCTCACAAACTCCAACTAGCCTCTTCCCTGTGGACATAAATCTCTACTCTTCAGCTAATTTTTTCTTCCATCTGCATCTCGTCCCCATTGGGTGCCAACAATACATATTTCGTTGATGATATCATCAAACCCAGGATCTATTCTTTGCATTCTCTCCTCAAAGCTTATTGTGGCTCTGGTCCTCCTTACTCCTAGGATTCTTTTCCAGGTTGTCAGGGCTATAGTTGATGACTCTACCTCTTATGTAACTTTGGTATGTGAGAGGTTAGCCCAAAGGCTGAGCCACATTTGCATAAAATTCCCTCACGATGCTGGTGGAAACCTTCTTTACCGGATTGCACAATTGTGACCATCCTCTCCTAGCAATCTCCATCTGAATCTCCCTATGCTCATCTCTCCTTAACTAGAAGCCTACTTCCGGAATCATTGTTCTTTCCCTCACCCATCTATGGAATTGGTTACGATGGAAGAGCGATCGGAACTTGTGCTCATCATAATCAGACACAGTTGAAGATGCTCCTTCTTTGGTTTTTCTTTTCTTGGAGCTTGGTGCCTTTGAGATTATGGGTGGTGCCATTGAAAGGTTGGGGTTATGTGGTTATGGGAGAGAAAAAAAATAGATTGGTAGGGGAGGAACTAACTAGGTTCCAGGTTCAAAAGAGAGTAGCAAGGTGATATACGAATTAGGGAAATGCTTTGACTGAAGTAAGATATGGAATTAGTTAAAATAGAGGAGGGAGGATGAGGTGGTTTCGAGGTTGGCTATAATGAGCAATGAAGTGTGTTGTATTTCCAACACGCCCTTCCTCGGAATGGGATTCCACTTTGAGGTTAAATTAAGTCTTTGAGACTTCCAATGTGTATTAGCAAAGGGAGTTGTGTTCGATAGAAAAATATTCTCCCTTATTTATGCCTCCGGTAACAGTTCACTTGTTTCTGAAATATAACACTCCAACTCATTATGGTGCATCAATTCATATGTTACATCATATTCAAGTGTAACTTTTATCTATCATATCCATTCGGATTCACTTTAGTGTCATGTGGACACCAAACTTAGTTCTTTTGCAACGTATGTATGGTGTTAATTAGAGATCCCTTTGCATTCATTGTAGGATATTTTTTAGTTTTAAGTTTTTAGTTCTTCCTACGTAAATGCAATTGCTCTCTCATTATAAGTCCTACCATGATGTTCGATGCAATAAGAACACCAAACTTGCTTCCTTATAAGTGTGAAAGTGGCTATGATTCTTTGAAATTGATTGCATGCTTCTTAATTTAGTGACCACACCAAACTGTATTTCTAAGCCCACTATTAAGCCAAGTCCTATTACTCATGCAGTTTTAGGATGGGCTTAGAAATTGGTTTGAGTTGGTGATCACCCCAAACTTACTTCCCAAGCATGTTCTTCATTTACTCCAGGTTAATGGCACATAACACTTAGTGAGAAATAAGATGAGTTGAAAGAGAATAGTTCATACATTAAAACAATGCAAAATATTAAAGCTAATTTTAAAAGAGATGACAAGGACTACTCATCAAATTTAAACAATTAACAACAAAATCTAGAAAGTGATCTTGATCATAAAAGGATCTCAAGGTTGGGTTGCCTCCCAACTAGCGCTTCTTTAACGTCACTAGCTTGACGGTTGTCCCTTGTTAGGGAGGGTGATGTTCATAGTGCTGCAGCTCCTCTCCTCTCATAGTAGATTTGTTTCCAATGGCTTCCCTAATTATCTTCACATGTTCCAATGAGAGGATTTTGTTTACTGTGTAGTAGTCAGAAAGGTGTGAGAATGGTCCGCTTTGTTGATAGATTAGCATCACCTTATCCCCTTGTGAGAAGTCTTCAGTAGGGATTTTCTTATTCCTCCAGCCTTTAGGAACCTTCTTCTTAGGATTCTTGTCTTCTTCAAGTGTTAATCCATCCTTAACAAAAACCTTGGTCTCAATATCCAGAGTGTCTTTGTTAATTGTCCCTAGGAGTGTTGGTTGCCCCTTCTCCTCGACCTTCAAAATTCCTTCAACCTCTGTTCTTCCATCTATGCATGGGATTGAAAATCTTGGATGTGATTCATTGGGTGCCTCCATCAAACCTGGATCTCCAAAATTGGCCCTCATACTCTCCTTCTCTTGATTGGGATCATGTGTGGATTTGTAAACATGGAACACTAGGTGCTCATCGTGTATTCTTAACATTAATTCCCCTTTTTCAACATCTATCGAAGCTCTTCCCGTAGCTAAGAAAGGTCTTCCCAAAATGATGGGAGTGTTCTAATCTTCTTCCATGTCAAAAATGACAAAATTAGATGGGAGGAAGAACTTTTCTACCTTCACCAAAATATTTTCTACCACTCCAAGTGCTTGCTTCATAGATCTGTTAGCCAATTAGAGAGCTATGAGTGTGGCATTAAACTCATGAATCTGGAGTTTCTTCATTGGCATGAGATTGATACTTGCACCAAGGTCACAGAATGCTACTTCAAATGTCATGTTGCCTATGGTGCAGGGGATGTGAAAACGTCCTGGGTCCTGTTTCTTCATTGGTAAGTTTCTTTGAATAATGGTGCTGCAATCTTTGGTCATCACAATCATCTGTCCCCTCTTCAAGGACCTCTTCTTTGACATCAACTACTTCATGAACTTGACATAAAATGGAGTGTTGATATGGAGTGTTTTGAATATCTCTAGAAATCTAGAGTATTACTTCTCCTTGACTCCTTCTTTGAACCTTTAGGGGTATGGAGCTGTGGGTACATAAGGCTTCAATGTCTCTTTCCTTGTTGAGTTGTTCGTCTCTGTGGAGGGTTTTTGTCCCTGCTCTTGCCCCTTCAAGGCTTCTCTTGGGTCTTCTTTAGTTTGATCTTCCTGACTGGTGGTGCCCTCTTCCAACCTTTTCCCACTCCTCAGTATGACTGCCTTGTATTCTTCCCATTTCATAGCTTTTGCTTCTCCTCTTGGGTTATTTTCAGTGTCACTTGGGAAGTTATTTGTGGGTTTGGCTATCAGCTGAGAGAGTTGGCCAATTTGTGCTTCCAACTTCATGATTGAGGCTCCTTGATTCTGTAGATTGGAATTTATTTGTTCTACGAATTTCTCAATAATAGTCTCCATCCTTGAGAGTCTTTGCTCTATACGGGAGTGTTGTGATGGTTGTGACTGGTTACTTTGTGTATATTGGTGAGTTTGAGAGGGCGCATTGTGTGTGTTTTGGTATTGCTTCTGACTGGAGGATTAGTGGTTAAAATTGTGGGTGTGGTTGGGATTTTGTGTTCTGTGTGGTCTGTGTTTTGGTTTTGTTGGCCTCCCCACCCAAAGTTTGGGTGGTTTCTCCATTCAGGATTGTATGTTTTGTATAAGGGTCATAAGGTTTCCTAGAAGAGTTGCCTACAAAATTGGATTGCTCTAATGTTGATTGATCTAATTCATAATTGCCTCCGAACTGAGCTTCTTCTTGCATGTTGTAGGATGGTGCTTAGGTGTTGATAGTTGCCACTTGTACTTCTCCCATTTTCTTGGCAATGGCTACTAGCTGTTGTGTGATCAGCATGTTTTGTGCTAGTAAAGCATACATCTGATTCACCTCCATCACTCCTTTCTTGGAATGGTTGTTCCTTTTAGAAGCATAGTGGTATTGGCTATTAGCCATAGTTTCAATAATGTCTATGGCTTCTTCGGGTGTTTTCTTTGTGTTGAGTGAACCTCCAGATGAATGATCCAAAGCCTTCTTTGCTTTTTGGGATACACCTTCATAGAAGATTTGAAGCTGCACCCATTCACTGAACATATCTGGGGGGCACTTTCTCATCAATTCCTCGTATCTTTCCCAAGCTTCATAAAGTGTTTCTCCATCCGATTGCCTGAATGTTTGCACCTATGTTCTTATCTTGATAATCCTTTGGAGAGGGTAGAATTTGGTAAAAAATTTGTTGACAACATCATCCCAAGTAGTGAGACTCTCATTGGGAAAGGACTCTAGCCATTTAGATGCTTTATCCCTTAAGGAGAAGGGGAATAAAAATAGTCTATATGTATCTTGATGAACCCCATTTGTCTTCACTGTGTCACATATCCTCAAGAAGGTTGTAAAATGCTAGTTAGGATCTTCTTGAACACCTCCTCCAAATTGACAATTATTTTGAACAAGGGTGATCAATTGAGGTTTTAGCTCAAAATTGTTGGCATGTACATTGGGTGTAACAATGCTACTTCCACAATTTCCAAGATTGGGGTTGATGAAAGAGTCTAGCACCCTTCTAATTGGTGGAGCATGATTGTCAGCACCTTCACCATGATGATTATGCATTTCATCATCCATGGCTTGATCTAGATCTTCTTCTTCTCCAACCACCTTTTTGCCTCTTGTTATTGCTTCTCTTCTCAATCTTAAAAATGTCCTTTTCGGTTCAGAATCAAAAGAAGTTTATTCTCCTCTTCTACCACCAACCATACACAATGTGAACAATAATTCAAGGTAAAAGTAATCACCCTCTCAAGAGGGGGAATTAGAATTTGTTGATGCAAAGCATCCAGTTAGTGAGCTAAAATAAGAGTGAAAAATATATACAATGAACAATTGAAACAATTACTGTAAGAGTAAAGTAAACAAACAAAAATTAAATTGAGTAGCAAAATGAACGAAAAAGTGTTTAATCTAGGTATCCTCTGACTTAGTCATTGTCAATTCAGATCAATCCCCAGCAACGGCGCCAAAAACCTAATACGAAATTTTGATGAACTCAAATATTCCTTCGGCAAGTATACCGAATCGTAGTCAAGTAATAACTAACTTTGTGTGAGGTCGATCCCACAGAGATTGATTGATTGAGAAACTTTAGTCACTAGGATATTCTAGTTAAACAAATCATTAATGGGTATTGAGTACAGTAAATAAATGACTGAATTGTAAATAGTATGAAAGTAAATAACTAAATTAAAGAGAAAAATTGTAAAGAGCTTGAAAGTAAAGTGTAGTAAGTAAATGACTATAATGACAAAGAGGAAAGGGAATTGGATGACAGGAATTAAACAGCAATAAAAGAATGGGGAAGAATGAACAGGGAGATTTATTGGGTTCAGGAGATATTGCATTCTCCGGATCAACACTTCCTCATCTCTTCCTCAATCATGCAACTCATTGATCTCTTGGCAATCATTAGTGATTGAATCTCAATCCCTTGGTAATTCAATCTCTCTAATATTGATCAATTGCCAATTCCTTGATCTAATTGCTCATAAAAAAGATGAAGCTTGGTCCCTGATTATACCATACACTATCCTAGATCCAATTTATGGGTAGATTAAATGTCATAATATCCAACCCATACCTAGATCTATTCAAGTGTGAGAAATATTTCAAGCATGACTCTATGATCCCTTTTCAAAGGCTCACATAGAATCCATATGAACTCAATCTCTTTTCCAAGATGATTGAGTTCTTGAATGAAGAACAAAAATCTTTCAAGCAAATCAAAGAGATATAAAGAGAAGAAGAAATTCAATTTACTATTGATCCATCAAGTACAATAGAGCTCCCTCCCCCAATGAGAGGGAGTTTAGCTACTCATAGCTAAGAGAGAGTACAAAAAATAGGAGGAAGTGAAGTGAGTAAAAGTGTCCAAAAAAGTCCCTTACTAAGTACCTTCAAGGGGTTTAAATACTACTCCTGTCTAGAAATGAAAATTACAATAAATTTTGTAAAAATAGCTAATTCTCTAACTAACTCCCTCAAGGACTCCTTTCTCTGAGTGAAGGTGTGTTAAGCGGCGTGTCACTTGAGAGTGCACACCCATGATGATGTACTGGCGTGCCACGCAGGTACACGAAATGTGAATCACACTTTTCACAACTCGTACCACTAACCAGCAAGCGCACTGGGTCGTCCAAGTAATACCTTACGTGAGTAAGGGTCGATCCCACGGAGATTGTTGGCTTGAAGCAAGCTATGGTTATTTTGTATTTCTTAGTCAGGAAATCAATTATATTTATCAGTTTGAATTGCGAGAAATAAAAGAGCATGAAATAAATACTTGTTCTGTAGTAATGGAGAATATGTTGGAGTTTTGGAGATGCTTTGTCTTCTGAATCTCTGCTTTCCTCCTATCTTCTTCTTCACGCACGCAAGGTTCCTCCTATGGCAAGCTGTGTGTTGGTGGATCACCGTTGTCAATGGCTACCATCCGTCCTCTCAGTGAAAATGGTACAGGTGCGCTGTCACCGCCCGGCTAATCATCTGTCGGTTCTCACTCATGCTGGAATAGGAGCCATTGATCCTTTTGCGTCTGTTACTACGCCCAACCCTTGTGAGTTTGAAGCTCGTCACAGTTATTCAATCCTTGAATCCTACTCAGAATACCACAGATAAGGTTTAGACTTTCCGGATTCTCAAGAATGCTGCCAATGGATTCTCGCTTATACCACGAAGATTCTGATTAAGGAACCCAAGAGATACTTATTCAATCTAATGTAGAACGGAGGTGGTTGTCAGGCACGCGTTCATAGGTTGAGAATGGTGATGAGTGTCACGGATCATCACATTCATCATATTGAAGTGCGAATAAATATCTTAGATAGAAACAAGCGTGTTTGAATGGAAAACAGAAGTAATTGTATTAATTCATCGAGACACAGCAGAGCTCCTCACCCCCAACAATGGATTTTAGAGACTCATGCCGTCAAAGAGTACAAAGTTTAGATCTAAAATGTCATGAGGTACAAAATAAATCTCTAAAAGTTGTTTAAATACTAAACTAGTAACCTAGGTTTACAGAAAATGAGTAAACTAAGATAGATGGTGCAGAAATCCACTTCTGGGGCCCACTTGGTATGTGCTGGGGCTAAGACTTAAGCTTTACATGTGCCTAGGCTGTTTCTGGAGTCAAACGCCAGGTTTTAACCTGTTTTTGGCATTTAACTCCAATTTGTAACCTATTTCTGGCGTTTAACGCCAGACTGCAACATGGAACTGGCATTGAACGCCAGTTTACGTCGTTTATCCTTGAGAAAAGTATGGACTATTATATATTGATGGAAAGCCCTGGATGTCTACTTTCCAACGCAATTGAGAGCGTGCCAGTTGGACTCCTGTAGCTCCAGAAAATCTATTTCGAGTGCAGGAAGGTTAGAATCCAACAGCATCTGCAGTCCTTTTTCAACCTGAATCAGATTTTTGCTCAGCTCCCTCAATTTCAGCCAAAAATTACCTGAAATCACAGAAAAACACACAAACTCATAGTAAAGTCCAGAAATGTGATTTTTATTTAAAAACTAATAAAAATATAATAAAAAGTGACTAAAACGTATTAAAAACTACCTAAAAACAATGCCAAAAAGCGTATAAATTATCCGCTCATCACAACACCAAACTTAAATTGTTGCTTGTCCCCAAGCAACTAAAAACAAATTAGGATAAAAAGAAGAGAATATACAATGAATTCGAAAAATATCTATGAAGATCAGTCTTAATTAGATGAGCGGGGCTATTAGCTTTTTGCTTCTGAACAGTTTTGGCATCTCACTTTATCCTTTGAAGTTCAGAATGATTGGCATCTATAGGAACTCAGAATTCAGATAGTGTTATTGATTCTCCTAGTTCAGTATGTTGATTCTTGAACACAGCTACTTTATGAGTCTTGGCTGTGGCCCTAAGCACTCTGTTTTCCAGTATTACCACCGGATACATACATGCCATAGACACATAACTGGGTGAACCTTTTCAGATTGTGACTCAGCTTTGCTAAAGTCCCCAATTAGAGGTGTCCAGGGTTCTTAAGCACACTCTGTTTTTGCTTTGGACCTCGACTTTAACAACTCAGTCTCAAGTTTTCACTTGACACCTTCACGCCACAAGCACATGGTTAGGGACAGCTTGGTTTAGCCGCTTAGGCCAGGATTTTATTCCTTTAGGCCCTCTTATCCACTGATGCTCAAAGCCTTGGATCCTTTTTATTACCCTTGCCTTTTGGTTTTAAGGGCTATTGGCTTTTTACTCTTACCTTTTAGTTTAAAGAGCTTTTGGCTTTTTCTGCTTGCTTTTTCTTTTTCTTGCTCTTTTTTTTTCGCATTTTTTTCTGCAAGCTTTGTTCTTCACTGCTTTTTCTTGCTTCAAGAATCATTTTTATAATTTTTCAGATTATCAAATAACATTTTTCTTTTTTCATCATTCTTTCAGGAGTCAACAATTTTAACATTCATAAACAACAAATTCAAAAGACATATGCACTGTTCAAGCATTCATTCAGAAAACAGAAAATATTACCACCACATCAAAATAATTAAACTATTTTAAAATTCGAAATTCATGTACTTCTTTTTCTTTTTCAGAAAACATTTTTCATTTAAAAAAGGTGATGGATTCATAGGACATTCATATCTTTAAGACATAGACACTTAGATACTAGTGATCATGTAATAAGACCCAAACATAAATAAACATAAAGCATAGTAAACGAAAAACAGAGAAATAAGAACAAGGAGATTAAGGAACGGGTCCACCTTAGTGAGGGTGGCGTCTTCCTCTTCTTGAAGAACCAATGGTGCTCTTGAGCTCCTCTATGTCTCTTCCTTGTCTTTGTTGCTCCTTCCTCATAGCTCTTTGATCTGCAGTTAAATGCTCTACCACTGAACTATGGACCCTTGAGATGAACCTCTTCATCTCTCATGACTCGGGGGTGGAAGCAACTGCCTTCCTTTTCCTCTTTCTAGAGGTTTCTCTGGCCTTAGGTGCCATAAATGGTTATGGAAAAACAAAAAGCAATGCTTTTACCACACCAAACTTAAAAGGTTTGCTCGTCCTCGAGCAAAAGAAGAAAGAAGTGGAGAAGATGGAGGAGATTGAGGTGTGTGAATGGGTGGGTTTGGGAGGGAAATGGTTTGAATTTGAATGGTGAGATAGGTGGGGATCCTGTGGGGTCCACAGATCCTGAGGGAATCCTGTGGGATCCACAGATCAAGTGGGGTCAAGGACTTAACATCCCTGCTCCAATTAGGCGTGTAAAATGCCCTTGCTGTGCAATCCTGGAATTTAACGCCAGACTGCTGCTTGTTTCTGGCATTAAACGCCCAAATGTAACCTGTTTCTGGCGTCTAACGCCAGGCAAATGCTTGTTTCTGGCGTTAAACGCCAGCTTGGTGCTTGTTTCTGGCATTAAACGCCAGACAGATGCTTATTTCTGGCGTTTAAACGCCAGACTGCTCTCCTCCAGGGTGTGCTGTTTTCAATGCTGCTTTTCATTCTATTTTTTGATTTTTCAGTAGTTTTTGTGACTTCACATGATCATTGATGAGCGGATAATTTATACGCTTTTTGGCATTGTTTTTAGTATGTTTTTAGTAGGATCTAGTTACTTTTAGGGATGTTTTCATAAGTTTTTATGTTAAATTCACATTTCTGGACTTTACTATGAGTTTGTATGTTTTTCTGTGATTTCAGGTATTTTCTGGCTGAAATTGAGGGACTTGAGCAGAAATCAGATTCAGAGGTTGAAGAAGGACTGCTGATGCTGTTGGATTCTGACCTCCCTGCACTCAAAGTGGATTTTCTGGAGCTACAGAACTCAAAATGGCGCGCTTCCAATTGCGTTGGAAAGTGGACATCCAGGGGCTTTCCAAAAATATATAATACTCCATACTTTGCTCGAGAATAGATGACGTAAAGTGGCGTTCAACGCCAGCTCTCTGCCTGATTCTGGAGTTCAGCGCCAGAAATGGATCAAGAACCAGAGTTGAACGCCAGAAATGGATCAAAACCTGGCGTTCAACTCCAACAATGGCCTCTGCACGTGTAACACTCAAGCTCAGCCCAAGCACACACCAAGTGGGCCCCGGAAGTATATTTATGCATCAATTACTTACTTCTGTAAACCCTAGTAGCTAGTTTATTATAAATAGAACTTTTTATCATTTTATCCAGAGTCTTGGTTACTCCGGTTCCCTTCTGGGGCCGAGACCAATGAACTCCATTATCACTTATGTATTTTTAACGGTAGAGTTTCTACACTCCATAGATTAAGGTGTGGAGCTCTGCTGTTCCTCAAAGATTAATGCAAAGTACTACTGTTGTCTATTCAATTCATCTTATTTCGCTTCTAAGATATTCATTCGCACTTCAACCTGAATGTGATGAACGTGACAATCATCATCATTCCCTATGAACGCGTGCCTGACAACCACTTCCGTTCTACATTAGATTGAATGAGTATCTCTTAGATCTCTTAATCGGAATCTTCGTGGTGTAAGCTAGAATGATGGTGGCATTCAAGAGAATCCAGAAAGTCTAAACCTTGTCTGTGGTATTCCGAGTAGGATTCAATGATTGAATGACTGTGACGAGCTTCAAACTCGCGATTGCTGGGCGTAGTGACAGACACAAAAGGATAGTAAATCCTATTCCAGCATGATCGAGAACCGACAGATGAATAGCCATGCCGTGACAGGGTGCGTTGACCACTTTCGCTGAGAGGATAGGATGTGACCATTGACAAGGGTGATGCCTCCAGACGATTAGCCATGCCGTGACAGGGCATTTGGATCATTTTCCCGAGAGAAGACCGAAAGTAGCCATTGACAATGGTGACGCATTACATAAATCCAGCCATGGAAAGGGGTAAGACTGATTGGATGAAGACAGCAGGAAAGCAGAGGTTTAGAGGAACGAAAGCATCTCTATGCGCTTATCTGAAATTCTCACCAATGATTTACATAAGTATTTCTATCCCTATTTTATTAATTAATTTCGAAAACTCCATAACCATTTGATATCCGCCTGACTGAGATTTACAAGGAGACCATAGCTTGCTTCATACCGACAATCTCTGTGGGATTCGACCCTTACTCACGTAAGGTATTACTTGGACGACCCAGTGCACTTGCTGGTTAGTTGTGCGAAGTTGTGAACCATGGTATTGGCATCATGTTTTTGGCGCCATTACCAGGGAAAGAAAGAGCGATGAATTTTACATAATTAAAGTGTAATCACAATTTCTGCGCACCAAGTTTTTGGCGCCGTTGCCGGGGATTGTTCGAGTTTGGACAACTAACGGTTCATCTTGTTGCTCAGATTAGGTAATTTTCTTATTGTTTTATTTTCAAAATTTTTTCAAAAATCCTTCAAAATTTCCTCCTTTGTTTTCGAAAAAAAAAATGTTTTCAAAAATATATTTTTTCAGAATTTTTAAGAATGAATTCTAGTGTTTCATGAAGCATGTTGAAGCCTGGCTGGCTGTAAAGCCATGTCTAATTCCTTTGGAATGGGTATGTTAGGCTTGTCATGTCTGAGTTACATACTAAAGCTTGGCTGGCCATTAAGCCATGCCTGACCCTTTGATTGGAGCTTTAGAGCATAAGATTCCTGGAATTCATATTAAAAATTTTGGAATCCTTATTTTTCTTTTTCAAAATGATTTTCGAAAAAAAAATTAATTAAAAGAAAATACAAAAAAATCATAAAATCATAAAAATCAAAAAAAAAATATTTTTTGTGTTTCTTGTTTGAGTCATGTGTCATGTTATAAGTTTGGTGTCAATTGCATACTCATCTTGCATTTTTTTTTTCAAAAATTTTCATGCATTCATAGTGTTCTTCATGATCTTCAAGTTGTTCTTGGTAAATCTTCTTGTTTGATCTTTGCATTTGCATGCTTTGTGTCTTTTCTTGTTTTTCATATGCATTCTTGAATTCTTAGTGTCTAAGCATTAAAGAATTCTAAGTTTGGTGTCTTGCATGTTTTCTTTGCATTAAAAATTTTTTCAAAAATGTGTTCTTGATGTTCATCATGATCTTCATAGTGTTCTTGGTGTTCATCTTGACATTCATAGCATTCTTGCATGCATTCATTATTTTGATCCATAACTTTCATGCATTGCATCATTTTTCTTGTTTTTCTCTCTCATCATTAAAAATTCAAAAATAAAAAAAATATCTTTCCCTTTTTCTCTCTCATAAATTCGAAAATTAGATTTGACTTTTTCAAAAAAATTTTAAAATCTAGTTGTTTTTATGAATCAAATAAAATTTTCAATTTAAAAATCTTATCTTTTTCAAAAATCAAATCTTTTTCATTTTTTCTTAGTTATTTTCGAAAATTATAAAAATATTTTTCAAAAATCTTTTTCTTAATTTTATATCATAATTTTCGAAAATAACATCATCAATTAATGTTTTGATTCAAAAATTTCAAGTTTGTTACTTACTTGTTAAGAAAGATTCAAACTTTAAGTCCTAGAATCATATCTTGTGATTTCTTGTGAATCAAGTCATTAATTGAGATTTTAAAAATCAAATCTTTTTCAAAACTCATTTCAATCATATCTTTTCAAAAATATCTTCTTATCTTACCTTTTTCAAAAATTTGATTTCAAAATATCTTTTCTAACTTCCTAACTTCTTATCTTTTCAAAATTGATTTTCAAATTTGTTTTAACTAACTAACTAACTTTTTGTTTGTTTCTTATCTTTTTCAAAACTACCTAACTAACTCTCTCTCTCTCTAATTTTCGAAAATATCTCCCCCTTTTTTCAAAATTTCTTTTTAATTAACTAATTATTTTAATTTTTAAATCTTAATTTTCGAAAATTACTAACATTTTTCAAAAACTATTTTCGAAAATCACTAACTCTTTTTCAAAAATTATTTTCGAAAATTCTCCTTCTCTCTCTCATCTCCTTCTATTTATTTATTCATCTACTAACACTTCATCCCACCCAAATTCGAACCCCCTCTTCCATTTGTGTTCGAATTTCTTCTTCTTCTTTTCTTCTACTCACACTGGAACCTATATACTGTGGTAAAAAGGACCCCTATTATTATTATTTTTCTGTTCTCTCTTTTTCATATGAGCAAGAGCAAGGACAAGAACATTCTTGGTGAAGCAGATCCAGAACCTGAAAGGACTCTGAAGAGGAAACTAAGAGAAGCTAAATTACAACAATCCAGAGAGAACCTTTCAGAAATTTTTGAACAGGAAAAGGAGATGGCAGCCAGTGTCCTTTTGACATGCTTTCAGAATGGACCATCCTGGATATATTCTATGATGGTTTATCTGAGCTATCAAAGATGTCATTGGATAATTCTGCAGGTGGATCCATCCACCTAAAGAAAATGCCTGCAGAAGCTCAAGAACTCATTGGCATGGTTGCTAATAACCAGTTCATGTACACTTCTGAGAGGAATCCTGTGAATAATGGGATGCCTATGAAGAAGGGAGTTCTTGAAATTGATACTCTGAATGCCATACTGGCTCAGAATAAAATATTGACTCAGCAAGTCAATATGATTTCTCAGAGTCTGAATGGAATGCAAGCTGCATCCAACAGTACTCAAGAGGCATCTTCTGAAGAAGAAGCTTATGATCCTGAGAACCCTGCAATAGCAGAGGTGAATTACTTAGGTGAACCTTATGGAAACACCTATAAACCATCATGGAGAAATCATCCAAATCTCTCATGGAAGGATCAAAGGCCTCAACAAGGCTTTAATAATGGTGGAAGAAACAGGTTTAGCAATAGCAAGCCTTTTCCATCATCCACTCAGCAACAGACA
>NC_029788.2:49017128-49019382 GCF_000816755.2 Arachis ipaensis | reverse complement strand
TTCTTGGTGCAATCATGAAGCTGAATGCCAATTTATTTGGCATTGAAACTTGGGAAGATGAACCTCCCTTGTTCACCAATGAACTAAGTGATCTGGACCAACTGACATTGCCTCAGAAGAGACAGGATCCTGGAAAGTTCATAATACCTTGTACCATAGGCACCATGATCTTTAAGGCTCTGTGTGACCTTGGTTCAGGAATAAACCTCATGCCCCTCTCTGTAAAAGAGAAACTGGGAATCTATGGGGTGCAAGCTGCTAGAATCTCATTAGAGATGGCAGATAATTCAAGAAAATAGGCTTATGGACAAGTAGAGGACGTGTTAGTAAAGGTTGAAGGCCTTTACATCCCTGCTGATTTCATAGTCCTGGATACTGGAAAGGAAGAGGATGAATCCATCATCCTAGGAAGACCTTTCCTAGCCACAGCAAGAGCTGTGATTTATGTGGACAGAGGAGAATTGATCCTTCAATTAAATAAGGACAACCTTGTGTTTACAACTCAAGGATCTCTCTCTGCATCCATGGAGAGGAAGCAGAAAAGGCTTCTCTCAAAGCAGAGTCAACCAAAGCCCCCACAGTCAGACTCTAAGTTTGGTGTTGGGAGGCCACAACCAAACTCTAAGTTTGGTGTTGAACTCCCATATCCAAACTCTAAGTTTGGTGTTGGGGGAGTCTCAACAATACTCTGAACATCTGTGAGGCTCCATGAGAGCCCACTGTCAAGCTATTGACATTAAAGAAGCGCTTGTTGGGAGGCAACCCAATTTCTATTTATCTAACTATATTTTTCTTAGTTATATGTCTTTATAGGTTCATGATCATGAGGAGTCACAAAATAAATATAAAAATTGAAAACGGAATCAAAAACAGCAGAAGAAAAATCACACCCTGGAGGAAGCATCTGCCTGGCGTTCAACGCCAGAACAGAGTATGGTTCTGGCGCTGAACGCCCAAAATGGGCAGTATCTGGGCGCTGAACGCCTAAAATGGGCAGCATCTGGGCGCTGAACGCCAGAATTACACCCTGGAGAGGAGCTGGCGCTGAACGCCCAGAACAGGCATGGTTCTGGCGTTCAAAGCCAGAAATGGCCAACAAATGGGTGTTGAACGCCCAAAATGGGCACCAATCTGGCGCTGAACGCCCAGAGTTGTGTGCAAGGGCATTTTGCATGCCTAAATTGGTGCAGGGATGTAAATGCCTTGACACCTCAAGATCTGTGGACCTCACAGGATCATCTCAGGATCTGTGGATCCCACAGGATCCCCACCTTCCTTCCTCATAATCCTAGTTTTTTTCCACATCTTCTTCTTCATCTATTCCTTCTTCTTTTGCTCGAGGGTGAGCAACATTCTAAGTTTGGTGTGGTAAAACAATTATATGTGGTGACAATGAATGATGATGATTGTCACGTTCATCACATTCAGGTTGAAGTGCGAATGAATATCTTAGAAGCGAAATAAGTTGAATTGAATAGAAAAACTGTATTACTTTTCATTAATCTTTGAACATCCTGGATTGGATCTTTTGATCATTTTTAGATACAGCGCACCTGGACCTTTTTCACTGAGATACCTCAGGGGATGCACTTCCCTCCACATAGTTATTGAAAGCAACTGAGGATAGAAATACCAAAAATCACTAGGAATCAAGCCACAAAAGCAAGGAAGAGACATAAAAGAGCTCAAGAACATCATTGGTTCCTCAAGAAGGAAACGCCATCATCACTAAGGTGGACTCATTCCTTGTTCTTACTTTCTCTGTTTTTCGTTTTCTATGTTAAGTGCTTATCCATGTTTGTGTCTTCATCACATGATCATTAGTAATTAGTAACTATGTCTTAAAGTTATGAATGTCCTATGAATCCATCACCTCTCTTAAATGAAAAATATTTTAATTCAAAAGAACAAGAAGTACATGAGTTTCGAATTTATCCTTGAACTTAGTTTAATTATATTGATGTGGTGACAATGCTTCTTATTTTCTGAATGTATGCTTGAACAGTGCATATGTCTTTTGAAGTTGTTGTTTAAGAATGTTAAATATGTTGGCTCTTGAAAGAATGATGACAAGGAGACATGTTATTTGATAATCTGAAAAATCATAAAAATGATTCTTGAAGATAGAAAAAGCAGCAAAGAACAAAGCTTGCAGAAAAAAAAAATAGGCGAAAAAAAATAATAGAAAGAAAAAGAAAAAGCAAGCAGAAAAAGCCAAAAGCTCTTAAAACCAAAAGGCAAGAGAAAAAAGCCA
>NC_029788.2:48966581-49017120 GCF_000816755.2 Arachis ipaensis | reverse complement strand
AACTCAACATGGCGCGCTTCTAATTGCGTTGGAAAGTAGACATCCAGGGCTTTCCAGCAATATATAATAGTCCATACTTTGCTCGAGAATAGATGACGTAAAGTGGCGTTCAACGCCAGCTCTCTGCCTGATTCTGGAGTTTAGCGCCAGAAATGGATCAAGAACCAGAGTTGAACGCCAGAAATGGATCAAAACCTGGCGTTCAACTCCACAAATGGCCTCTGCACGTGTAACACTCAAGCTCAGCCCAACCACACACCAAGTGGGCCCCGGAAGTGGATTTATGCATCAATTACTTATTTCTGTAAACCCTAGTAGCTAGTTTATTATAAATAGAACTTTTTATCATTGTATCCAGAGTCTTGGTTACTCCGGTTCCCCTCTGGGGCCGAGACCAATGAACTCCATTATCACTTATGTATTTTCAACGGTAGAGTTTCTACACTCCATAGATTAAGGTGTGGAGCTCTGTTGTTCCTCGAAGATTAATGCAAAGTACTACTGTTGTCTATTCAATTCATCTTATTTCGCTTCTAAGATATTCATTCACACTTTAACCTGAATGTGATGAACGTGACAATCATCATCATTCCCTATGAATGCGTGTCTGACAACCACTTCCGTTCTACATTAGATTGAATGAGTATCTCTTAGATCTCTTAATCGGAATCTTCGTGGTGTAAGCTAGAATAATGGCGGCATTCAAGAGAATCCGGAAAGTCTAAACCTTGTCTGTGGTATTCCGAGTAGGATTCAATGATTGAATGACTGTGACGAGCTTCAAACTCGCGATTGTTGGGCGTAGTGACAGACGCAAAAGGATAGTAAATCCTATTTCAGCATGATCGAGAACCGACAGATGAATAGCCGTGCCGTGACAGGGTGCGTTGACCACTTTCACTGAGAGGATAGGATGTGACCATTGACAAGGGTGATGCCTCCAGACGATTAGCCATGCCGTGACAGGGCATTTGGATCATTTTCCCGAGAGAAGACCGAAAGTAGCCATTGACAATGGTGACGCATTACATAAAGCCAGCCATGGAAAGGGGTAAGGCTGATTGGATGAAGACAGCAGGAAAGCAGAGGTTCAGAGGAACGAAAGCATCTCTATGCGCTTATCTGAAATTCTCACCAATGATTTACATAAGTATTTCTATCCCTATTTTATTAATTAATTTCGAAAACTCCATAACCATTTGATATCCGCCTGACTGAGATTTACAAGGTGACCATAGCTTGCTTCATACCGACAATTTCCGTGGGATTCGACCCTTACTCACGTAAGGTATTACTTGGACGACCCAGTGCACTTGCTGGTTAGTTGTGCGAAGTTGTGAACCATGGTATTGGCATCATGTTTTTGGCGCCATTACCAGGGAAAGAAAGAGCGATGAATTTTACATAATTAAAGTGTAATCACAATTTCTGCGCACCAATCATCAACCTAATAAATCACAAAATAAAAAAATAAAATAAAATAGATATGATTAAATAACATTGGGTTGCCTCCCAACAAGCGCTTCTTTAATGTCAATATCTTGACAGTGAGATCTCATGGAGCCTCACAGATATTCAGAGCAATGTTGGGACCTCTCAACACCAAACTTAGAGTTTGACTATGGGGCTTTGGTTGACTCTGCAGTGAGAGAAGCTTTTCATGCTTCCTCCCCATGGTTACAGAAGGAGAACCTTGTGTCTTATAGTTTGCAATGTCTGCAAACCACAGAGCTTCTTGAATAGCAAATAATTGCTCATCTGGAAAGGTTTCAGAAATCTCAGTAGGAGGGAGGGATGCTCCTGCTACTGGTTCTATCCGGGACAGGTGATCAGCTACTTGATTCTCTGTCCCTTTTCTGTCTCTTATTTCTATATCAAACTCTTGCAGAAGCAACACCCATCTTATGAGCCTGGGCTTTAAATCCTGCTTTGTGAGTAGATATTTTAGAGCAGCATGGTCAGTGTACACAATCACTTTTGATCCTACTAAGTATGATCTAAACTTGTCAATGGCATAAACCACTGCAAGCAGCTCTTTTTCTGTGGTTGTGTAATTTTTTTGGTCATCATTTAAAACACAGCTAGAATAATAAATGACATGCAGAAGCTTGTTATGCCTCTATCCCAGTACTGCACCAATGGCATGGTCACTAGCATCACACATTAGTTCAAATAGTAATGTCCAGTCTAGTGCAGAAATAACTGGTGTTGTGACCAGCTTGGCTTTCAGAGTTTCAAATGCCTGCAGACACTCTGTGTCAAACATAAATGGCGTGTCAGCAACTAGCAGATTGCTTAGAGGTTTTGCAATTTTTGAAAAATCCTTTATAAACCTCCTATAGAATCCTGCATGCCCCAGAAAGCTTCTGATTGCCTTAACATTGACAGGTGGTGGTAATTTTTCAATTACGTCTACCTTAGCTTGATCCACCTCTATTCCCTTGTTCGAAATCTTGTCCCCAAGGACAATCCCTTTAGTCACCATAAAGTGACATTTTTCCCAGTTTAAAACCAGGTTAGTCTCTTGGCATCTTTTCAGAACCAGTGTCAGGTGATCAAGACAGGAGCTGAATGAGTCTCCATATACTGAGAAGTCATCTATGAAGACTTCCAGAAATTTTTCTACCATATCAGAGAAAATAGAGAGCATGCATCTCTGAAAGGTTGCAGGTGCATTACACAACCCAAATGGCATCCTTCTGTAGGCAAATACTCCAGATGGACATGTGAATGCTGTTTTCTCTTGATCCTGGGGATCTACTACAATTTGGTTGTAGCCTGAATAGCCATCCAAAAAGTAGTAATAATCATGACCTGCTAGTCTTTCTAGCATCTGGTCCATGAATGGTAAAGGAAAATGATCCTTTCTGGTGGTTGTATTGAGCCTTCTATAGTCAATACACATGCGCCACCCTGTAACTGTTCTTGTAGGAATCAGTTTATTTTTTTCATTATGAACCACTGTCATGCCTCCCTTTTTGGGGGCAACTTGGACAAGGTTCACCCAGGGGCTATCTGAAATAGGATAAATAATCCCAGCCTCGAGTAACTTGGTGACCTCTTTCTGCACCACTTCCTTCATGGCTGGATTTAGCCGCCTCTGTGGTTGAACCACTGGCTTAGCATCATCCTCTGTTGAAGACAGATCTAGGTTGGTTTGACCTCTTCAGTCAAGCCAAGCTTTCTGATAGTGGATGCAGGGATTAGGTTGATGCTTGCCCCAACATCACATAAAGCTGTTGATATCTTTCATGAACTTGGCATAAGAGGGTATTTGCTCAAGTGCCTCCGCAAACGGAATCTTTATTTCAAGAGTCCTGAGATAGTCTGCAAAGCGAGCAAATTGCTTATCATGCTCCTCTTGGCAGAGTTTTTGAGGATAAGGTATCTTGGCTTTGTACTCCTCAACCTTGGTTACTGAAGGTTTATTTCCTACAGAAGTGGTTGGGAAAGCCTTTTTAGAGGGGTTGTTATCAGCACTTGTGTGTGTCTGATCCCTCACTGGCATTTGAATGCCAGGGTTAGAAGCTGGATTAGCGTTGGACGCCAACTCCTTACCTGTTCCTGGCGTTTGAACGCCAGAACTGAGCTTCCATTGGGCGTTTGATGCCAACTCCTTGCCTGTTTCTGGCGTTTGAACGCCAGAGTTATTCCTCTCTGGGCTCTTACTGTCCTCAGAGGGATTTTGGATAGCAGGTTGTTCATTTCTTGGCTTCCTGCTGCCTTGAAGTGAGGTATTTAATGTTTTTCCACTTCTTAATTGAATTGCTTGGCACTCTTCCGTTATTTGTTTTGATAACTGCTGTTCTGTTTGCTTCAACTATACTTCCATATTCAGATTAGCCATTCTTGTGTCTTGTAGTATCTCCTTGAATTCGGCCAGTTGTTTTGTTAGAAAGTCTAATTGCTGATTGAATTCAGAATTTGTTTTGCAGGACTGATCATGGAAGATTCACTGCTTAGGTACAGATGCTGATTGCTGGCAACTGTATCAATAAGCTCTTGAGCCTCTTCAATTGTCTTTCTCATGTGTATAGATCCACCAGCTGAGTGATCTAGAGAAATTTGAGCTTTCTCTGTAAGCCCATAATAGAAGATGTCTAACTGCACCCATTCTGAAAATATTTCAGAGGGGCATTTTCTTAGCATCTATCTGTATCTCTCCCAGGCATCATAAAGAGATTCATTATCTCCTTGTTTAAAGCCTTGGATGTCCATCCTTAGCTGTGTCATCCGTTTTGGAGGGAAGTATTGATTCAGGAATTTTTCTGACAGCTGTTTCCATGTCCATATGCTAGCCTTAGGTTGGTTATTTAACCACCTCTTAGCTTGGTCTTTTACAACAAATGGAAACAGTAATAATCTGTAGACATCCTAATCTACTTCTTTATCATGTACTGTGTCAGAAATTTGTAAAAATTGTGCCAGAAACTCTGTAGGTTCTTCCTGTGGAAGACCGGAATACTGGCAACTTTGCTGCACCATGATAATGAGCTGAGGATTCAACTCAAAGCTACTGACTCCAATGGAGGATATACAAATACTGCTCCCATATGAAGCAGTAGTGGGGTTAGCATATGACCCCAGAGTCCTTCTGGACTGTTCATTTCCACTTAGGTCCATGATGGAGAAAGGGAGATGATGCAGATTGCAAATAATTTTTTTTTTTGAAAACCAAAATTAAAATAAAATAAAATAAAATAAAATAACTGAAAAATTTACTATATTTTTGAAAATTAGAAGAAAAAGAAATAAAAGAAAATTGAAAACTAAATTAATTAAAAAGATTTGAAAAAAAATGTGGGTGAGGATTTTCGAAAAAAAATGAAGAGAGAGAAATTGGTTAGGAAGTTTTGAAAAAGATATGTCTTAAAATTAAAGATACTTGTAAAAAAATAAAATAAAATAAAAAAAGAAAAGATATGAAAAAGATTTGATTTTAAGATTTGAGATTAGAAAAGATAAGATAAGCTAGGTAAGAGAAGACAAGGAATTTAAATTAAAAAGTGTTGAAATTTAAATTTTAAATTTGAAAATTAATTTTGAAATTTGAATTTTGAAATTTGAATTTTGAATTTTGGAAGTTGAAATTTGAAATTTGAAATAAGATAAGATAAGATTTTGAAAAATATATGATTTTTTTGAAAAAAGATTTTAATTTTGAAATTTTAAAACTAAGATAAGATAAAATAAAAAATTTTAAAATAAAATCTGAATTTTTAAAAGGAAAATTCGAAAAATCAATTAAAATAAAGAAAAAAGATATTTTTGAATTCAATGAGGAAAGAGAAAAACAATAAAAAGACAAAAAACTTAAAATTTTTAGATCTAATGCTCCTTATTTTCGAAAATTTTGGAGGGAAACACCAAGGAACACCAAACTTAAAAATTTTAAGATCAAAACACAAGGAAGACTCAAGAACACTTTGAAGACTCACAAGAACAACAAGAACATGAAGATAGAACACCAAACTTAAAATTTTTGGAAAACCAAAATAAAATTTTCGAAAACTAAAGAAAAATCAACAAAAAAACACCAAACTTAAAGTTTGGCACAAGATTTATTCAAAGAAAAATTATTTTTGAAAAAGTTTTTAAAAAGAAGATAGCCAATTACCAAGAACATAAGCACAATGCTCTAACTAATTGAGCTATAAATTTAACGTGTTTTAATAAGATATTTAATAAATAAAGATGTTTTTAATTAATTTTTTTTTGGATACTAATAATTCGAAAATGCACAAGAAAAACAAGAAAAATCACAAAACAAGAGAAACTAAAGATCAAACAAGGAAAATAAACAAGAACAACTTGAAGATTAAGAAAGAACAATGAACACAAATTCGAAAATTAAAAGAAAATAAAAACATGCAATTGACACTAAACTTAAAATATGAAACTAAACTCAAACAGAAAAACTCAATTATCAGTTTATAAAATTTTCAAAAAATTTAAAAAGAGAAAATAAGGATTAAAAAAAATTTCAACCAAAAACAATAATAGAAGACTCTAAACCAAAAAGAAAAAAAATTTTCCTAATCTAAGCAACAAAATAAACCTTCAGTTGTTCAAACTCGAACAATCCCGGGCAACGGCGCCAAAAACTTGGTGCACGAAATGTGAATCACACTTTTCACAACTCGTACCACTAACCAGCAAGCGCACTGGGTCGTCCAAGTAATACCTTACGTGAGTAAGGGTCGATCCCACTGAGATTGTTGGCTTGAAGCAAGCTATGGTTATTTTGTATTTCTTAGTCAGGAAATCAATTATATTTATCAGTTTGAATTGCGAGAAATAAAAGAGCATGAAATAAATACTTGTTCTGTAGTAATGGAGAATATGTTGGAGTTTTGGAGATGCTTTGTCTTCTGAATCTCTGCTTTCCCCCTGTCTTCTTCTTCACGCACGCAAGGTTCCTCCTATGGCAAGCTGTGTGTTGGTGGATCACCGTTGTCAATGGCTACCATCCGTCCTCTCAGTGAAAATGGTACAGGTGCGCTGTCACCGCCCGGCTAATCATCTGTCGGTTCTCACTCATGCTGGAATAGGAGCCATTGATCCTTTTGCGTCTGTTACTACGCCCAACCCTTGTGAGTTTAAAGCTCGTCACAGTTATTCAATCCTTGAATCCTACTCAGACTAAAAGTTGTTTAAATACTAAACTAGTAACCTAGGTTTACAAAAAATGAGTAAACTAAGATAGATAGTGCAGAAATCCACTTCTGGGGCCCACTTGGTGTGTGCTGGGGCTGAGACTTAAGCTTTACATGTGCCTAGGCTGTTTCTGGAGTCAAACGCCAGGTTGTAACCTGTTTTTGGCGTTTAACTCCAATTTGTAACCTGTTTCTGGCGTTTAATGCCAGACTACAACATGGAACTGGCATTGAACGCCAGTTTACGTCGTTTATCCTTGAGAAAAGTATGGACTATTATATATTGATGGAAAGCCCTGGATGTCTACTTTCCAACGCAATTGAGAGCGCGCCAGTTGGACTCATGTAGCTCCATAAAATCCATTTCGAGTGCAGGGAGGTCAGAATCCAACAGCATCTGCAGTCCTTTTTCAACCTGAATCAGATTTTTGCTCAGCTCCCTCAATTTCAGCCAGAAATTACCTGAAATCACAGAAAAACACACAAACTCATAGTAAAGTCCAGAAATGTGATTTTTATTTAAAAACTAATAAAAATATAATAAAAAGTGACTAACACATATTAAAAACTACCTAAAAACAATGCCAAAAAGCGTATAAATTATCTGCTCATCACACGCTCTGAGCACGCAGTTGGCACGCCCCTTTTGGAAGTCCTTGGTTCCTTCTCTGTCAAACAAGCCTGGCGTGCCATCCCCCAGACATGCCAGTGGACACGCCTTTGTTGCAAGCTAGGCGTGCCACGCCTTTGAACACGCCAATCGCACGCCCATAGTGATGAGTCAGGGTTGCCTTTCTGTGAAATGAACCTGGCGTGCCATGCACAGGCATTCCAGATCGCACGCCCGTTCTGGAGTCTTTGGCGTGCCATGCCCATGCAAGCGACAGTGGCACACCCATTGTGTTGCAGCCATGCTTCTTTTCTGGACAATTAGCCTGGTGTGCCATGCCTAGGCACGCTGGTAGGCACGCTAGTAGTGATGCCTCCATTTCCCCTTCTTGGAAGATTGGCCTGGCATGCCATGCCCAACCTTGCTAGTAGGCACGACAGCTTTAGGATCTTGGCGTGCCACGCCTTCGTAAGAACCAGTGGCATGCCCTTAATGCTACAACACTTTCTTCCTTCTAGAAAGTTAGCTTAGCGTGCAACACCCAGACATGCCATCTCACACGCTGGTTTGGAGGTTCTGGCATGCCATGCCTTTGAACATGCCAGTGGCACGTGATAAACCCCGTTTTTAGGGTTTATCATGTGTAGATTTCAAGGGTTTTATCAATGATCTTCCACACTTATTCATATGAAACCGCATGATTTTGTGTTCCTCTCCCTACTTTGCCTCACAGATGAAAACATGCTTCTTTTACATCAAAAATTGATATATTGTAATTCTCCTCTATTACCATTCGATGCCTTGATCCATTTGTTAAGTGGTTTCAGAAGTTATAGGGCAAAAGTGGCTAAGAGGAGTGAAGGAAGCATGCATGAATGGAAGGAGTATGGAATAAAATAAAGTTTTGAAGTTTGGACATGGGCGCGCACACGCACCTTGCGCGTACGCGCGGATGCGTACTGGTACGCGAAATTGTGATTATTCATTCCCTGGCTATAGCACCAAAAACTTGGTGTGGGAGAACGTGATCTCAAGACTTCTTCACAATTCCGTGTAACTGACCAGCAAGTGCACTGGGTCGTCCAAGTAATACCTTACGTGAGTAAGGGTCGATCCCATGGAGATTGTCGGCTTGAAGCAAACTATGGTCATCTTGTAAATCTCAGTCAGGCATATTCAAATGGTTATGAGGTTTTGATAATTAAAGTATAAATAAAATATAAAATAAGATAGAAAAACCTATGTAATTCATTGATGGGATTTCAGATAAGCGTATGGAGATGCTTGTTGCTTCTGAATCTCTGCTTTCCTATTGTCTTCATTCAATCATTCATACTCCTTTCCATGGCAAGTTGTATGTTGGGGGATCGCCGTTGTCAATGGCTACCATCCGTCCTCTCAGTAAAAATGGTCCAAATGCGCTGTCACCGCACGACTAATCGTCTGTCGGTTCTCACTCATGTTGGAATAGGATCCATTGATCCTTTTGCGTCTGTCACTACGCCCAACACTCGCGAGTTTGAAGCTCGTCACAGTCATCCCATCCCAGAACCTACTCGGAATACTACAGACAAGGTTTAGACTTTCCGGATCTCAAAAATGCTGCCAATTGATTCTAGCTTATGCCATGAAGACTCTGATCTCAAGGAATTGAAGGCTCTGTTGTCAGGAGAGACAATCAAATGCATGGACCAGGAATCCAAGAGATATGCATTCAAGCTTGTTTTCATGTAGAACCGAAGTGTTTGTCAGGCACACGTTCATAAGTGAGAATGGTGATGAGTGTCACTTGATCATCACATTCATCATGTTCTTGTGTGCGAATGAATATCTTAGAATAAGAATAAGCTTGAGTTGAATAGAAAGACAACAGTACTTTGCATTAATTCATGAGGAACAGCAGAGCTCCACACCTTAATCTATGGGGTGTAGAAACTCCACCGTTGAAAATACATAAGTGATAATGGTCCAGGCATGGCCGAATGGCCAGCCCCCAAAACGTGTACAATATGATCTATGATAGCATAAAACTGATCAAGGATATAAAATAAATCACGAAAAGTAGTTTTTATACTAAACTAGTAGCTAGGGTTACAGAAAATGAGTAACTAACTGCAGATAGTGCAGAAATCCACTTCCGGGACCCACTTGGTGTGTGCTTAGGCTGAGCATTGAAGCCTTCACATGTAGAGACTTTTCTTGGAGTCCAGCTTTGGTGCCAGTTTGGGCGTTTAACTCCAGCTTTTATGCCAGTTCTGGCGTTTAACGCCAGAATAGGGTAGAAAGTGGGCGTTCAAACGCCAGTTTGCGTTATCAAAACTCGGGCAAAGTATGGACTATTATATATTGCTGGAAATCCTAGGATGTCTACTTTCCAACGCAATTGAGAGCGCGCCAATTGGGTTTCTGTAGCTCCAGAAAATCCATTTCGAATGCAGGGAGGTCAGAATCCAACAGCATCTGCAGTCCTTTTTCAGCCTCTGAATAAGATTTTTGTTCAGGTCCCTCAATTTCAGCCAGAAAATACCTGAAATCACAGAAAAACACACAAACTCATAGTAAAGTCCAGAAATGTAAATTTTGCTTGAAAACTAATAAAAATATACTAAAAAGTAGCTAGATCCTACTAAAAACTACCTAAAAACAATGCCAAAAAGCGTATAAATTATGCGCTCATCACGTACCCCCAGAGTCGGCGCAGTGGAGCCGAACGAGAAGCAGGCGCGCTTATATGGCTGGTTTATATTTCCTATGACGCGTGCGCGCACTGCACACCTGCTCGTAGGTTGCGAAAAACTCCAGGTGCGCGTACGCGTACTGTGCGCGTACCCGCCGATGTGCGCACGTGATTTTTTTAAAGAAAAATATGACCAGCGATTTCAGGGAGTCCCAGGCCCAGTTTTGGAGCAGAATTTTGGAGGGAAAAGCTTAAGAAGACCAAGGATTAGGGGGGTTAGGACAATTAGTCATAATTCTAGATATTTTGGGTAGTTAGTTACATTTTATTTTTAGAGAGAGAAACTCCAACTTCTCTCTAGGATTTCACTTTCTCCATTGCAATTCTCCTTTGATTTCTTGGTGAGATCCATTGCTAATTCACTTTTACCTTGATGCAAGTTGTAGATCTACTCTTCTTCTACTCTCAATTAATGCTCTTTTGATTCAATCTCTTTGACCTAGATTAGTGACTTTGCTACCTTGAATTGTGATTAATGGATTGAGAAATTTCATTCAATTGCTTGATTGTTGATGATTGTTTGGATTAGATAGTTTTAATTCAATTTTCTTCTCTCAATTACATCATGTCTTCTATGATTGCCTACCAATTGTTTGTGATAATGACAACCCTACCTATGGAGTAGATTTCTCTCATTTGGCTTAGGGGTTGAATTATTGAAGACACTTGAGTAGTGAATATCAATTGTTGACTAGGAATTGAGAATTGCTAATTGACTTGGAGTGCACTAAAGCTAGACTTCCCTAGGGTGAGACTAGGACTTGTGACTCAAGTTAGTTACTCTCACTTGACTTTCTTCCATTATTAGGGGGTTAACTAAGTGAAGCAATAATCAACTCTTACCACAATTGAAGGAAACTATAATGATGGAACTTCCGATAATTACCCTTAGCCAAGGCTCTTATCTCAATTAATTGTTGTTTACTTTTGTTACCTTGAATTCTTGCACCAACTCTCAAAACCACAAAAGACTTCCTTATCAATGATGTGCATTCTAAGGCAATTCCTAGAGAAAACGACTCGAGATCAATACTCTCGATCATAGATTTTAGAATTGTTTGATGCGATATTTGCGTGTTGGTTAGACTATACTTACGATTGGATTCATTACTAATTTCTAACCGGCATACGAATATTTCGGTTCATCAGTACGCCCATAATGATGCACTTTTTTTTGCTCTTCTGGATCACAAACCTAGCGTGCCACACCCAAGCACGCCAGTATACATGTCGGCCTTGAAGATCTTGGCGTATACTAAATCTAAAATAGATTTACTCATAAAATAAGTGCATTTCGGCACCAATGAATTAAATATCGTTGGAAATACTAGTTGTATTGTCGTAATTAAATAGGAGTTAATTTATTCCATCACCAATTAAATTTTATATATACTATAAACATTTTTAACCTGGTGCACCTTCAGCTGCTTCTTTACCCACACTTACTTGTGGGCAACATTTTGAGTTGGTTAATTATTAATTATATATTCCTAATTACATATATTTCTGATATTTAGTCAACAAAAAATATCTGATCTTTTTTATTTTTTAGAATAAAAATGAGGTACAACTTAAGTTAAATTGAATTTTGTATTTTATAGATAAGACTTTCGATTAAAATATTATTTTTTATACAAAATTTAGACTGTATTTTGCAACTTTCAAAAAAAAATTTTGACTCATAAAAGTGATAAAACACAGCCCGCATTTTAGAGTTTTCAAAAAAAAAATATTTTTAAACGCAACCTGCGTTTTGAATTTTCAAAAAAAATAAAAAAATGTCCATTTTCAAATGCAACTTGCATTTTGAGCTAAAAAACAAAAATAAAAAATTTAAAAAGTTAAAATTTAAAAAACGTAACTTACGTTTTAGTTGTACAAAAATATGAAAGAATATGATAAAAATAGAACGTAACCTGTGTTTTGGCTGACACTCGTAATAATATAAATACTTGATATAATTCCATTTCATTGCATTACATCATAATTATTTTCATCAAAAAAAAATTCAGCCTATTTGGTATACAACATTTTTTTTATTTACCGTGAAGTGTTTGTGCTTCTGTTAAAAAACAATATCAAAGCAGATGTTAGCAGTAGCTTAATCAACCAATAAAACAATAAAATATCACAGCTTTGCAACAATTCATCTACTGCTTTAAACTATGTCAAGCACCCGTGTTGGTTTCGTTGGCTTGTAGTTGGTGTTACCCACTTCCAAAAAAATTTCGTACGATCCCAATATGGCATTATCCCAATTATTTAAATTTAAATAAAATATATTAATTAGTTCCAACCTTAAAATTAAGATACCCAAAATCACAAATATCTTAAACACATTATCCTGTACCCACTTCAAAAGAATCATCATTTTCCATTCTTCGCAATCATTACCCAGATTTCGGGCAGTTCTTTAGTTTAAACTTTAAACTAGTATTTCTCCGATACTAATGACGAAGTTAATTTATTAAAATGGTTAAAAGAGTTTGGCTTCGTTGGCATATCGTATTATACTATCAAAATCTCGCCACCGACACACATTCATAAAACGAAAAATCATAACCACCATTTTACCTGTTGGCTGGTAAGAGGAAATAACGCAGGAAAAGAACAGAAACTTAATTTTCATCATTATTTCTATTTCTCGGTAGCTTAAAATAATAAATGCCATCAAATTAAAATCCTCACACATCATACTCATATGTCATATCCCATCAGCATCTAACACTCCCGCCTAATTCAATTATGGATTTTGCTAGGAAGACGGTTGAGTATTTAAAAAACATAATTTATTTTAAATCTTGAAAAATAGAAAATTTGCAAAATTTGAAATTTTACCAATTAAACGGTAAAATGTGTGTTTGGATTACAGTTTAGAATTTGTATAAAATTGATTTAAAATTGATTTTAATGATAACTTAATTTGGGTTAATAGGTCTTGACCCTGTCACCCGTGAACAGCAATTACAAGTTTCAACTTTTTTCAAAATTCAATTTTTCTTACCAAAGCAAATAACCAAAGCTACAATCATAGCTACAGCACCAAAACATAATTAAAAATTTTGATTTTCTAAAGCTCCATTTTCCCGTTCCCACCCCTTTTTTGGGGGGAGAAAAACCGTTGAAAGCATGCCACTATTGTGTAACGCCAACTTAAATTACACTTTTTTCCCTATTAAAATATTGAAAAGAAAAAAAAAAAGAAAAAAGTAAAGTTAAACAAAAAAAAACATTATTTTACAGATATTATCTAAAAATCACACCTCTGTGATTCATCAATGGTCATGACGGCATCGACGAGGAAGACGAAGACGAAGACGAAGATGAAGAAGATAAAGGGTAACTAGAATTCCTGCAAAAACCGAAACTTTCCCTGTTTTCAATCTCACTTTCCAAAACGAAATGCCCCAACGAATCCACCCTCTCCACCATATTCTCCCCACAGAGAAATTCTTTACTGAAAACCGCTTCCACTTCTCTTCCTAGATCGTGAACAAATACGTGTGTTTTCTTCCCCGGCGGTTTCTTGCTCCGCGCGAGAACCGCCGCTGTGAAGATCGGCGCCATCCTCCCCGGAGCCCCCGGGAAATAGCCTCTTGGACCGTCGACGAGTATAACGTCCCATGGAACCTCGTAGATATGGTTGGGAAGGTCGTTAATGGCGAGCTTGCACTCCGAGAACAAGAGATTCTGAACGGGTCTGCAATCTTTTCTACTGTGTTTCTTCGCGTGTGAGAGAAGGTTCTTGTGTTCGGTAACTTTGGTTGTGAGCTGAACGTCGTAGGCTTCGATTCCGGGGTTGTTCTGCTCGAACTTGGAGATGATGTATTCGATCTCGTCGACGAAGACGGTGCGGCCGCCGCGGTGGTTGAGGGCGGCCCAGAGGAGGGACTCGTGGGTGAGGCCGAAGATGAGGAAGTTGGGGGGGTGTGGGGTGCGGAGGAGGGTGGAGGCGATGGCGTTGGTTTCGGAGGGGGACATGGGTTTGGTGGTGGCGATGGTGGTGTTGGAGGTGGTGGCATAGTGGAGGAGGGCTTTGGAGATGGAGGGAGGGAGAGGGGAGAAGGTGGAGATGGAGGGGGTGGTGGTGGAGGAAGAGGGGACGTTGACGGTGGTGAAGAGGGTGAAGGTGAAGAGGAGAGTGAAGAAAGTGAGGAAGAGGAGGAATAAGAGGCGGTGGTGGTTAGAAGGATGGAGGGATGAAGGATGGAGGAGGATCAGCTTCGTGTTCGTGTTGCTTTTCATTTTGCAGAGAGAGAGAGAGAGAGAGAGAGAGAGGGGTGTCTTCTTTCGCTATTTCTTTCTTCTTTTCTCTCTGCCCTGGGCTGGGGCTTTTCAGCTGCTTAAGTGCTACTATTGCTAAATTAGAGCACATTCTTACTCGTACCAAATTCTCTCACAATTCACCGAATTGCAAATTGCGTTCAGGAGAAAAACAGATGCATTTCAATTTCAACAAAAATGTAATACTTTTTCTTTTTTGTTTATGCTTTTTTCTTCTTTTTTTTTTCTTACTTGTATTCCTATTGCTTCTTTTTTTTTTTTCTTCTTCTTCTCTGGTATATTGTTGTTAAATTTGCAAGTTAACTCGTAAACTCGTATGAGTTTTTATGAGTTTAAGTAGTGAAATTGAGTTAACTCAAACACACTCGTTTCTGAATAAACTTAGCTAAACTCGCATAAATTCCATCAAAATCGTAAATTAGCAAGTTTGTGTTGGGTATCCGTTTTTGGCAAAAAACGACGTCATTTTAAACTAAAAAAATATAACAAAATAATGTTGATGGGCTGATGGCTCAAGCATTAATCCTAATCGCTCACTCTTCTCCCCCTCTTCACCATTCTCTCACTCTCTCATTTTTGTGACCTCTGCCGTTTGTCGTTCGTCGCTCGCCATTGGTCGACTGTGTCTCCAAACAGCCACAGGTCACTCTCTGCTTCTCTTTACTCTCGCTCTCTGTGCTGCTTTGGTGCACCTGAAGCCTCTATCGCCCGCATCCCTACCTTTGTTTGTCACGTTGCCACCATTCATCACGTCCTCTGTCAACCGCCTAGCTGTTGTCATTCATTCGCGCACAATCACTGCTTGTCTGTCTTCATAATTGCACCTGGTTTCTCTGCTCCATTCAGGTATTTTAAAAAAATGTTTAATTACTTTGCAGGTCCCTATAATTTCACCGAATTTTCAATTAGGTCCCTATACTCTTTTCTTTTCAATTGGGTCCTTATACATTATTTTTTTTTCAATTTAATCCCTATTAACGTTAAACGTCAAAAAAATATTAGTGAATTGTGAAATTACTTGTATACCCTTAGGGACCTAATTGAAAAAAAAAAACAGTATACGAACCTCATTGAAAATTCGATAAAACTATAAATATTGAATGAAAGATATTCCTATAATCCTTTTTATTTTGTCACTATTATTCTTTTACTTATTTATATACAAATTGTACCAAAAAATATCTTTTTTTTTTTACTTTTAAAATATCTTATCTTAAGAACATACAAAAAAAAGGAATGAATAAAATAAAACAGAAATAGTAGTAATAAGTATATATAAAATTCAATTTCCATCATTCAAGTATTCATTATGATTATGTAACATTTTATATTTACGTGGATTCATGGAATATAGTTTGTGTCTTTATCATATCATGGTACACCATAAAAAACCACAAGACTATGTAATTTGTGCTATTGAAATTTAAAATCTAAAAACGAAAACTATAGAAAACTTAGTTTCTTGTGTTGCAACCTCCCACTCTCTGAACCAGTATAGGAATCAATAATAACATTGATAACGGCCATTTTTGAGCCAAGAAGGATTTTGAAAGAGCAGACTTGAGTTCATCAGGTGTCCCAACAAGATAGTCCTTTCCACCAAAAGCTTCAATCAAAGCATGGTAGCCTGCTTTCGAAACAAAGGAAGTTGGAGCAGGATCATCTTTGTGAGGTCCATTAATCTCTTTGGAGTTCTCTAGTCACCACCATATACACCTTCATTTTTGAAAATAATCACTACTACAAGTACCTGGTACTGAACCAATGTCTAGATTGAAAAAAAAAAAGATAAGACATATAAGGCAATACATATTTTCTCAAGTATTAACAAAAGATAACGACAACAAGAACGGATAACAAGATTCAGGACAACAAGATTCGTTTATAATTTACCTTTACCACTACTCAGTACTTGCTAGTAACTAGTAAAAAACATCTCCTAGAACTTGAAATTTTGGGTTAATCCTATCTATTACAAAACTATTAGCTATGGACAGAAACATAAAAGAGTTCATGGAAGATCCTAATTCAAAACAATGGCAATAAAAATTTTTGCTAGCGTTTTATGATTTGTGGTTAGACCTTAAGTTGTTTCTATAAACATGTATTTGAGATATGCGTGAATCAACAGAATCAGTCGTCATATTCTCAATTTTATATACTTTTCATACTGGTTGTTACTTAACAATAATATATAGACTAAAATAAAAATCATTCCATTATATGATAATGAAAATATAACTAAAGATAAGGGCATCAATCTACATAACACAATGAAAGAGTAATTAAATAGATAAAGGGCAATTAAATAGATAAACATAAGTATGTGTTCAGCAGTATATACCTCAACTTCAATGGCACTAAATCCGAATCCAAAATCCCCTTCAACTGCAATAACAAATCAATCGAGACAAGTCACTACATCCGAATTGCACCGAGGCCAACCCCTATGGTCCCCCAAGTCCCTGCATCCAACCTAGTCCTGAGCTCTGTCTGAACCAACACAGCCCTACCTACATCCATAGTGTTTGCACCCTCAGACACCACTCCCGGGGCCGGGCTTCCAATTCCAAGAATTGCAATCTGTCTCAAGAATTAAAACAATATAGTAATTGAGTTGAGAGAATCACCATGTGATGACTTGCATCATCTACCATTCTTTCTTACATAAAGAGGACCATAAAAGAACATAAATCTCATTTTATCATTGCAATTCATGCATTATTTGATGAATATTATGGTACATTACTTTGAGAAGAGTTGTGCTGAATTTCAGGTGAAAAAGACATCAAAAATGGGAAGAAAACAGTAAAGAAGCTGGGCGTGTGAAACTAGCGTGCCACTTGGAGAAAACGCAACAAAAATGCACTGGCGTGGCACGCCAATACTGAAATCCAGAAGGAAGTCTCAAGCATTCACAAGGGGCGTGGCACGCTAGACCCTGGGCGTGCCACGCTAGTACAAAGTTCCAGAGAAGCAATAATGGAGGACACTAAAGGGGCGTGGCACACCAGGCTGGGCGTGGCACGCCTAAACCATCATCTACTGTGGGCGTGCCACTTGAGCCAAGGGGCGTGGCACGCCAGCTCATCACTCCAGGGGGAAACATCACTATGGCGTGCCACTTAGTATCGAAAGCGTGGCATGCCATCCCCAAGAAGTCACTTAGGCGTGCCACTTGAGGAACCAGGCGTGGCACGCCAAGCTTGAGAAGTCTACAAATGTATGGGCGTGCCACTTGAATAGGATGGCGTGGCACGCTGGTACAAAATTTCAGAGAAAGGAGTTGAAGGCCATATAGGTCTAGGCGTGCCACTTGGTATCGAAGGCGTGGCACGCCAGACTCTCATTTTCACTTTGGCGTGCCACTTAAGCAACCAGGCGTGGCACACCAATGCACAAAGAGGCCAAAGCAAGAGTTGGGCATGCCACTTAGTATCGAAGGCGTGGCACGCCAGCCCAAGAATGTCACTTTGGCGTGCTACTTGAGTGCTGGGCGTGGCACGCCAGCTGCTGGAACCAAGGCAAGATCAAGGGCGTGGCACGCCAGCCTCTAGGCGTGGCACGCTGGTACAAGTTTTCAGAGAGGATGAAGGAGGCCAAACACATGGGCGTGCCACTTGGTGTCGAAGACGTGGCACGCCACCCACTATTCCTCACTTAGGCGTACCACTTGAACCCCAGGCGTGGCACGCCATTGTCATTCAGAAAGCAAGAGCCATTAGGGTGTGCCACTTGAGTTCATGGCGTGGCACGCCAAACAGAAGAATCACTTGCCTCCAAAGGGCGTGGCATGCCAGACCTTGGGCGTGCCATGCTAGTTCAACTTTCCAGAAAGCTTGATCAAGCATACAACAAGGGCGTGGCACACCCTACCCTGGGTGTGCCACGCTAGTTCAAGTCTCCAGAGGCAAGAAGAAGAGGAAAAAGGCTAGGGCGTGCCACTTAAGCTCGAAGGCGTGGCACGCCATGCTACATGTGCATTAAAAGACCCTGGGTGTGCCACTTGAGCTCGAAGGCGTGGCATGCCAGGGATGTTATTAAAGAAGAACGTGCCACTTGAGGGACTGGGTGTGGCACGCCAAGCCAGAATTGAAGGAGCACGTGACACACCACTAAAGCGCCAGCCACACGCCAGCTGGGAAGTCACGCTTATTGAGTTTCTTTTCCCTCCAAATTGTAATTTTCCTTTTTCACTTTTGTAATTCTTTTATTTTAAGAACTAGAAGTAGTATAAACACCCCCAAGAAGTACTGAAGAGGGGTTAAGCAGTTAGGGAGACTAGTTTTGGATTCACTTTTACACTTCATCATCTTCTTTACTTTGGAGTACTTTTCTTTGAGCTATGAGTAGCTAAATTCCCTCTCATTGAGAGAGGGAGCTTTGTTGTACTTAATGGATTGATGATAGTGAAATTCTTCTTCTCTTTATTTTCTCTTTGATTTGCTAGAAGGAATTTCGTTTTTAATGCTTAGTGTTTAATTATCTTGGGAAAGAGATTGAATGCAAAATGGGTTTCATGGGAACCTTGGGAAAGGAAACATGAAACCATGCTTGAAATCCCTTCTCACATTTGAGTAGGATTTGGGTTTTGGTGTTTGGATATGGTGACATATAATCCTCTATCTACTTGGACCTATGATGATGTGTGGTATAATCGGGGACCAAGCATATCTCTCTTCATGAACAATTAGATCAAGGAATTGGCTATTGATCAAGATCTGAGAGATTGAGTCACCAAGGGATTCGGGCTCAATCAATCATGATTGCCAACAGGTCAATGAGTTACATGATTAAAGAGGATATAAGCTGAAATTGATCCAAAGAGACAACATCTCCTGATCTCAATGAATTTTCCCATTCTTATCTATCACTTTCTTTATAGCTTATTTTTACATTCTGCAATTCCCCATTCCCATTTACAATTAAGCCATTTATGATTCCGCACTTTACATTCTGTCATTTCCATTTCTGCACTTTATTGCTTCCCTTTACATTTTAGCCATTTACATTTCTGTCATTTATAATTCTGCAAATCACAATCTATTTGTTCCACTTGACTAATTCATCAATTGATTAAAACTGCTCAAATTTGCCAATCTCTGTGAATACGATCCCACTCCACTGTGGGTTATTACTTGATACGACCTGGTGCACTTGCCAAAAAACGGATTCACAAATTTTATAATGGGGTGTGAATTTGGCTCATCAAGTTTTATGGCGCCATTGCCGGGATTGGCTTAAATTTTCCAGTGATTAAATTGATTGTAGAGCTAAATTAAGTAATTTAATTTTCTTGTTATTTTATTTTATTTTATTCTTCTAGCACTTTTTATTTTTCTCTCATCTCTGCTCTGAGTTCTATTTCTTTTTCTATGATTATTTTAGTTACCCATCGTCCATATTTCCACTCTTCTAACTGTTCGATTAATTGCATCAACAAAGCTAACCACTAATCTCAACAAGATTTTTCTTACTTCACTTGTTCTCTGCTGGTTATTTGCCAAGTGTATGACAGGTAGAAGAGGAGAGACTTCATCTCCCTTTGATAGTGAAATTGAGAGGACCTTCCTTAGACTAAGGAGGGAAGCAAGAGGCAAAGGCATAGTTGGAGAGGAACTGGTGGAGGAAGATCTGCGAACCACCATGGATGACGAAGTACAGGACAATGTTGGAGGAGATGCTGGAAATCATGTTGGACAAAAAATGAGAGTCTTAGGATCCTATATCAACCCAAATCCAGGAAATTGTGGCAGCAGTATCCTAAAGCCAACAATCCATGCTAACAATTTTGAGTTGAAACATCAGCTCATCACACTTGTCCAGAATAATTGTTCATATGGATGAAGTGCCCAAGAAAACCCTAATCAACATCTCAACACATTCCTGAGGATATGTGATACTGTAAAGTCCAACGGGGTACACCCTGACATCTACAAGCTACTCTTGTTTCCTTTCTCACTCAGAGATAAGGCAGCAAAGTGGCTGGAATCATTTCCCAAGGAGAGCCTAACCACATGGGAGGATGTTGTAAGCAGATTCCTTGCAAGATTTTACCCTCCACAAAGAATCAACAGGCTGAGAACTGAGGTGCAAACTTTCAGACAACAAGATGGAGAAACACTCTATGAGGCCTGCGAGAGATTTAAAGATCTAACAAGAAGATGCCCACCAGAAATGTTCAATGAGTGGGTACAATGACACATCTTCTATGAAGGGCTATCCTATGAATCAAAGAAGGCCATGGATCATTCTTCAGGAGGCTCACTCAACAAGAAGAAAACCATTGAAGAAGCCATCGATGTCATCAAGACTGTAGCTGAAAATGAGTATTTCTATGCTTCAGAAATAACTTAGAAGAACGGAGTGCTAGAACTCAACTCTGTAGATGCTTTGTTAGCTCAAAACAAGGCAATAGCAGCACAAATAGCAGCCTTAACCAAGAAGATGGAGGCTAATCAAGTCTCAGCCATACAAAATCAGACTCCTCAACAAGAAGGTAGTGCATCAGAATCTGAAGGTGACTGGGAACAAGCTAATTATGTGAATAACTCATCCAGACCACCATATGATCCAAACTCTAAGACATACAACCCAGGTTGGAAGAACCACCCAAATTTTGGGTGGAGAAACAAGCAAAACTACAACCAGGACCACAACAAACCTTATCCATCAAACCAACACAACACTCATAACCCCAACCATCAAACAGACAACTATAGACCTTACCATAACTCACAAAACATATCATACCATAGCAACCAACCAATACACAATAACCTCCATCAAGACATACCACCCTCAACTATGCAACCATGTGAAATCAAGAGCAACTTTGAGAGGATGGAGGCTGCAATAGTACAACTGTCATCACAGATTACAGGAGCAGTCTCCACTCTTATGGAGAGACAAGCATAGACTGAAAGAAGGATAGACGCCAATCAAGAAGAATACAGGTCAAATATGAAAAATCAAGGCACAGCAATTTCAAAGTTGGAAGCACAAGTGGGGATCTTATCCAAGAAAATCCCACTGCCCACACACATATTTTCCAGTGATACCATGGCTAACCCAAGAGGGGAATGCAAGGCCATTACACTAAGAAGTGGGAAAGTTGTGGAGGAAGGACCCCCAAGCAAAGATAACCATGAAGAAGAAGTTGCAGAAAAGCATGGGAATAAGAATGAAGAAGAGACCCCTGCTCTATCTTCATCAAAACCAGTCCTGAAGCCTTATGTGCCAAAGGCACCATACCCACAAAGGCTGGGAAAAGGTGGGAAAGATGGCCAATTCTCTAAGTTTCTAGAGATCTTCAAGAAGCTCCAAATCAACATACCATTTGCTGAGGCATTAGAACAAATGCCACTCTATGTTAAATTCTTGAAAGAGCTTATAACAAGAAAGAGGAAATGGGAGGCAAAGGAGACCATAGTATTAACTGAGGAATGTAGCATCATCATACAAAAGAAGCTGTCTCAGAAGATGAAGGACCCAGGGAGTTTTCAAATCCCCTGCATCATAGGGGATATCACTATTGAGAAAGCCTTGTATGACTTGGGAGCTAGCATAAATCTCATGTCCTTAACCATGATGAGAAGGATGAAGATTGAGGAAGCCAAGCCAACAAGAATGGCACTCCAATTGGTTGACAGAACATTTAAGTTTCCACATGGGGTGGTGGAAGACTTGTTAGTAAAAGTGGGAGAATTCATTTTCCTAGCCGATTTGTTGTGCTGGACATGGAAGAAGAGACCAACACATCAATCATCCTAGGAAGGCCATTCCTAGCTACTGCTGGAGCCATCATTGATGTGAAAAAAAGGGAACTAGTCTTGAGATTGCATGAAGAGAAGATGGTCTTCAACGTCTTTAAAGCAATGTGTTACCCCAAAGAATCCATAGGAGAATGCATGACGGTAAACACCATGGAATAGATAGTTCAAGGGGTCCTAGAAGAAGAACAATGCGAAGGAACTATTGAGTTGGAACAAGCATCAAATGGAGAACCACCACAAGGAACCATGAATAATCCATTCATACCAAGCACCACAGATAACAAAGAAGCAGAGGCACCAAAACTAGAATTGAAAACCTTACCACCCAGCTTGAAATATGCATATTTGGGTGCCAACAACACTCACCCAGTAATCATAAATTCAAGTCTGAGTGAAGAGTAAGAAGAGGAGCTTATCCAAGTGCTAAGACAACAAAAGGATGCTATAGGCTAGACACTTACAGATTTAAAAGGGACCAGTCCTTCAATGTGCATGGATAAAATCCTACTTGAAGAAGATGCCAAACCTTTAAGGCAACAATAAAGGAGGCTGAACCTAACTATGAATGAAGTGGTTCAAAAAGAAGTGTTGAAATTATGCCAAGCAGGGGTGATTTACCCCATCTCAGACAACCCTTGGATAAGCCTGGTGCAAGTAGTCCCAAAGAAGGGAGGGATCACTGTTGTGTCAAATGAGAAGAATGAACTGATACCCACAAGGACAGTGACCGGATGGTGTATGCGCATTGACTATCGGAAACTCACTGAAGTCACCCGAAAAGACCATTTTTTCCTACCCTTAATGGACCAGATGCTTGAAAGATTGGCAGGACATGAGTATTATTGCTTCTTGGATGGGTATTCGTGCTACAATCAAATTGTTGTAGACCCCAAGGATCAGGAAAAAACTTCATTTACTTGTCCATATGGTGTTTTTGCTTACAGAAGAATGCCCTTTGGATTGTGCAATGCACCTGCAACATTCTAAAGGTGCATGCTCTCCATCTTTTCAGACATGGTTGAGAAGTTCATAGAAGTATTCATGGACAACTTTTCTGTGTTTGGAAACTCATATTTTGATTGCCTAGGCCATCTTGCTCTTGTGCTAAAAAGGTGCCAAGAAACCAACCTAGTTTTGAATTGGGAGAAGTGCCATTTTATGGTAACTGAGGGGGTGGTTCTTGGTCACAAGATTTCAAAATATGGTATAGAAGTAGACAATGCAAAGGTGAAAGTAATTGAAAAATTACCTCCACCATGCAATGTCAAGGCAATCAGAAGTTTTTTGGAGCACGCTGGGTTCTATTGGAGGTTTATCAAAGTCTTTTCAAAGATTGCAAAACCCCTTAGCACCTACTTGTCTCAAATACTCCCTTTAATTTTGATAAAGAGTGCATGGTAGCCTTTGATGAGCTTAAGAAGAGACTCTCCTCTGCACCTATTATAGCACCACTAAGCTGGGATCTTCCCTTTGAATTAATGTGTGATGCATTTGATTTTGTTGTTGGTGCTGTTCTAGGATAGAGAAAAGACAAGCTAGTACATGTTATTTACTATGCTAGCAAAGTCCTTAATGAGAATCAAAGGAACGATACCACCACGGAGAAAGAACTTTTAGCCATAGTCTTTGCTTTTGATAAGTTTAGATCATATCTTATTGGCTCTAAAGTAATTGTATTCACTGATCATAAAGCACTCGAATACTTGCTTACCAAACAAGAATCTAAGCCCAGATTAATAAGATGGATTCTACTGCTTCAGGAATTTGACATTGAAATTAAAGATAGGAGTGGAGCAGAGAACAAAGTAGCTGACCATCTCTCAAAGATTCCACAAGAAGAAGAAGAGACACACCAAGTTACAGTAAATGAAAGCTTCCCTGATGAGCAGTTGATGATGATCCGAGTAGTTCCTTGGTTTGCAGACATAGCTAACTTCAAAGCTATTGGGAAACTACCAAGCAACATCAACAAACACATAAGGAGAAAGCTAATCAAGGATGCCAAACACTACATTTGGGATGACCCCTATTTGTTCAAAAAGTGTGCTGATGGAATTTTGAGAAGGTGTGTCTCCCATGAAGAAGGGCAAAAAGTACTATGGCAGTGCCATGGATCCGCGTATAGAGGCCACTTCAGTGGAGAAAGAACAGCAGCAAAAGTGCTTCAATCTGGATTTTACTGGCCAACAATGTTCAAGGATGCCAATGAATTGGTGTCAAGATGTGATGAGTGCTGAAGAGCCGTTAATCTAACCAAGAGAAATGAGATGCCACAGCAATTCATATTAGAGCTAGAATTATTTAATGTATGGAGAATTGATTTTATGGGACCCTTCCCAACCTCCTACTCAAATAGTTACATATTGGTGGCTGTTGATTATGTCTCAAGATGGGTAGAAACCATAGCCACTACAACAAATGACAACAAAGTCGTGATAAGCTTCTTGAGAAGGAAAATTTTCAGCAGATTTAGAGTTCCTAGAGCCCTCATCAGTGATGGAGGGACACACTTTTGCAACAAACAACTTGAAACACTTATTCTCAGGTATGGAGTCAAGCACAAGGTGGCAACTCCATACCATCCACAGACCAACGGGCAAGCTGAAATCTCAAATAGGGAACTAAAAAGAATTCTTGAAAAAACTGTTGGAAGCTCAAGAAAGGATTGGTCTATGAAGCTGGATGATGCACTGTGGGCCTATAGGGCAGCCTACAAGACACCCATTGGGATGTCCCTATACCAACTGGTATATGGCAAGGCTTGTCACTTACTAGTTGAACTTGAGCATAGAGCGTTTTGGGCTCTAAAAATGTTAAACTATGATGAACAAGCTACTGGAGAAAGAAGATTAATGCAACTCAATGAGCTGGAGGAATTTAGAAATCAAGCATATGAGAATGCAAAAAGTCTACAAAGAAAACACAAAAAGGTGGCATGATCAAAAGATAGCAAGAAGGGAGTTCACTGAAGGACAAAAAGTGCTGCTGTACAACTCAAGACTCAAGTTCTTCCCTGGGAAACTTAAGTCTCAATGATCAGGACCCTTCACCATACTCAAGGTGTTTCCCTATGGTCATGTAGAGCTCATGGAGGACAAGACTCAGAGAACTTTCACTGTCAATGGCCATAGACTCAAACACTACCTTGGAGGCTCTTTAGAGGAGCAGAGAGTGAGCTATAAGCTCAACTAAAGATGGAGGAGTGTCAAGCTAGTGACAATAAAGAAGCGCTAGTTGGGAGGCACCCCAACACTTTATCCTTTTGATTTATTTTTTTAGAAGTAGTTTAAATTTCATTGCTTTAAATAGTTTAAATTTCAGTTTCACACTTGCGTTGCATTACCATTTAGAATTAGATTGCAAGAGGTAGGATAGGAAGTTTAAATATTAGCTTTAATAGTTAGGACACCTTTACATTCTGTTGTTTCTTTTATTCCGAAATTACAACTTGATAAATGCATTACTAATGGGAATAAATGGGCTGAGAACTAGCTAAAAGGCTAAGTTTGGTGTGGCCAATCACCCACTTAATCTAGGCTTACAACCATCTTGATAACTTGATTTTAAGAGTAAGCCTAGAGATTAAGTTTGGTATGGCCACCACCATACAAGGATCACCTAGCAAGCCCAAATTCTACTCAATCTGAAAGCACTTAATAATTTGGCAAAAGCATGAACATGATTTAATGAGTTCAAAAGAGGTTAGAAACAAAAGAAAATGAAAAGATTGGAGTTATTTCATCCTTATGAACACATTAACTATACAATGATAAAACCAATTTATTAAGATGCAATAGGATTAAGTTTGGTGTCCCAAGGGAAACCCATCAGTTGCAATCCCACTTACCCGTAACAAGAAAGAATGTGAAGGATTCTTTTGTCATTACTAACAGGTTTCAGTTTCATTTTCAGGAGAAAAGGTGGGACCTACATGGTAAATCACTCATAAAGCAAAGAAGTCAAAGTGTACTTACACTTTGGAACTCAATACATGCAGAAGGCACAGTGAGAAAAGGGTTGGCGCCTCTTCCTATGCTAGGCGCCACTCCCCAAGTGGGAAAACATTGAATCCTTTTTATTTCCCACCATTCAAATCACACCATTCACCCCTTATAAAAGCCTCACCTTCCCAACTCTTCTCCCACTTCAAACCCCTGATCACACACGAAAAACAGTCCAAACACCTTTCTTCCTCTTTTCTCTTTTCGCCTTCCACTACCTTTTTTCCCTTACTTCTTTCCTTTCTCTTGATTGGGACAATCAAGTCCTAAGTTTGGTGTTAGAGCAAAACCTTGTTTTGCTTGCCTCTCTTGCAGCCTCCCCCAATTTTTTTACAACCTCAAACACACTCTCTCAACCTAATGGCACCACCAAAAAGCTCAACCTCAAAGAAAAGAAAAACCAAGGAGCCAACCTCTGGATCCTCAAGCTCATCTTTCAATGAATACAAGTTTCTCTTTGCATTCAACCATAATCAATTCTATGGTTGGGTGAGTGAGATGGAGATCATTACAGAAGTTGGGTTCCAATTAGGGAGGAACGAGCATCCTGAAATCAACATTGAGATCAACAGTAGGGGCTGGTCACTCCTATGCAACCCACCAAGGAAGGTAGTTGAGAGCTTGGTGAGGGAGTTTTATGCTAACGCTATACCTCAACCAGAACAACACTATGGCTACATTAGCTATGTGAGGGGAAAGTCCATTGACTATAGCCCCTCCAGCATAGAGAGGATACTAATGGTGAAGAGGACAAGCTCCACCTGGAGCTATGAAGAAAGAATGAAGCAACAAGACCCTGGATTTGATGAAATTCTGAACGAGATTTGCGTGCTGAACGTGCAATGGATCAAGGACAAGGATGAGATACCCAACCAATTGAGAAGAAGGGATCTGAGCCCCCAAGCTAGAAGGTGGCTGAAATTTGTAAGGAGGTCCCTAATCCCCACATCCAACACTTCAGAGGTGACCAAGGAGAGAGCTGTGCTCATATACAACATCATGAAAGGTGAGAATGTCAATGTGGGGGAGATGATTGCCAACAACATTAACAAAGTGCTAAAAAGCACTAGTGACAACACAAGGTTGGCATTCCCCAGTATCATACAAAGGTTATGTGATGAAGCTGGAGTTGAAAAGATCATTGATTAGGTGATGGTGAAGCAAGATAAATTCATAACTGCCAAGAAGATGGCCAAAGTGGTGGCTGTTAACCCACTTCAGAGGGCCAGAGAACAAAGAGCTCATACTCATGGACTACAACAACAACAAGAAGAAGAAGAGGCAGAAGAGCAACCACACTTTCTAGCACTTCAACCACCACCACACTACCAATACCAGTAATTCCCTGAAGGATTCAACTGGAAACAACTACAAGGAGATGTACACCAAATGAAGGGAGACCTACACCACCTGAGGGAGGATGTTAACCAATTCAAGGAGACTCAGCAACAATAATGGAACCAAGTCAATGAGAATATCCAACAACTCCAAGGGAGTTGGGAGCATATGAGGAAGGAGCAGCAAGAACAATTTGACTGAGGAGAGGTGCGAAGTGCACTGGACAAAATAGAAGAGCAAGGCAAATGGCAACAGAGGAACCTTGCTGAGTTCAGGCATCTCTATGATGCCAGAACTATCTTCAGGAGGCAGTATGACATCAACACACAAGCGAAGTTAAATCACTTGTGTAATGTCGTAGCCGCTCTAAACCCAAGATACCCAACATTCATGCAAGGAATGGAGGAGTTGAGTGCAAGGCAAGAGGAAATTCTAGCCAAACACAAAGAGGATGAGAGGAATTACATGAGGAGGCTGGGATTTTGGAAGCCCAAGGATGCTAAGGCACAAGAAGGATCCTCCAAGAAGGATGAAGGTGGCTCCTCCCCTTCCAAGAAGAAGGACAAAGGAAAGGGGCAAATGAACTGAAGATGAAGCTGCTCAAGGTTGTTAAGTCCCATGGTTGACCCCCTCTAAATTCTGAATCATGTTTAAGCTTTTGTTTGATTTACTTTCTGTCAAAAATAAATAGTCATGCTAGGATAGTTTATGTTTTCTGCTTAGTTTTATTTCATGCTTGAAGTCCTTTATGAGTCCTTTAAACTACAAGAAAGAAAATGCAATGTATTTCAAGTCTTCCTTTTCAACATGAATAAAGTAGAGCTTGTCTTCATAAGAATTGCTGTGAGCTGTGCAAAAACAAGAGTAAGAGAAACCAAAGCCAAGAGAGATCATTCAACAAACTAAGAAACAAGGAACTAAGTGTAGAACTTTGAATGAACTAAAAAGAAAAAGAGTCATGGGAAACACTTAGTCTTAGAAGGTACAACAAGAAAAGGTTAAGGGATGCTCCTTGAATATCCATAGAACCAAGAAGTAGTAAGCAATAAAGATCCAAGGCTTTGAGCATCAACTACTAGGATGGGAAAGAAATATTAAAAAAGCTCAAAAGAGTTAAAGACCCTAGTAGATGCTTATGGTGAAGATGTGTCAAGAAAAGACCCGGGAAAGTAAATTCTTAGGGGTGGTGCTTCAACACCTAGTACCCTAAAACCAATTGGTTTGGGAGTGCTAATTGAAAGCCTAATTAAAGGGTTGTCTTGAGACAGAACACTTAGAGTCGTGGTCAAGAAAAGCACAACCAAAAAGAAAGTGAAACATCTCTTACTACTTCAAGGTGACAATCAATAGAAAGGATCCCTGAAACTTATTCTTGACAGAACCCTCAAAGATCTAAAAGTTCTCTATGACATTCCAACATTCATACATGTGTTGAACACTTAATCCTATCCTTAGTTATGTTGCATTCATTCAAAGGCCAAGATCTCAATTTATAAAAGGGCTACTCACATTGATTTGCTTGGGATAAGCAAAGCTTAAGTTTGATGTTGTGATGACTTGCATCATCTACCCTTCTTTCTTGCATAAAGAGGACCATAAAAGAGAATAAATATCATTTGATCATTGCAATTCATGCATTATTTAATGAATATTACGGTACATTATTTTGAGAAGAGTTATACTAAATTTCAGGTGAAAAAGACATCAAAAATGGGAAGGAAGTAGTAAAGAAGCTGGGCATGTGAAACTGGCGTGCAACTTGGAGCAAATGCCACAAAAATGCATTGGCGTGGCATGCTAGGAGCTAGGCATGGCACGCCAGTACTGAAATCCAGAAGGAAGTCTCAAGCATTCATAAGGGGCGTGGCAAGCCAGACCCTGGGCGTGCCACGCTAGTACAAAGTTCTAGAGAAGCAACAATGGAGGACACTAAAGGGGCATGGCACGCCAGGCTGGGCGTGGCACGCCTAAACCATCATCTACTGTGGGCGTGCCACTTGAGCCAAGGGGCGTGGCATGCCAGCTCATCACTCCAGGGGGAAACATCACTATGGCGTGCCACTTAGTATCGAAGGCGTGGCACGCCAGCCCCAAGAAGTCACTTAGGCGTGCCACTTGAGGAACCAGGCGTGGCACGCTGATAAACCCCGATTTTGTGGTTTATCTTGTGCTTATTTTAGGAGATTTTACCATCTTTTTCCACATTTATTCAATGAAATATCATGATTTTGTAATTCTCCCTTGAATTGTGCTTAAGTATAAAAACATGCTTTTTAGGCCCTAAATTAGTGATTTTGATTCACTTTAATTCCATTCGATGCCTTGACATATTTTTTGAGTGATTTCATGTTCATAAGGCAAGTATTGAATGGAAGAAATGAGTAGAAAAGCATACAAAGGGGAGAATGCATGAAGAAACAAGGATTGGGAATGCATCAATGGACGCGCACGCGTACAAGGCACACACACGTAAAAGTGGTTTCGCCTAAAGACGCGCACGCGTACATGCCGCGTCCGCGTGGATGAAGAATTTTCCAATCGACGCAGACGCACACATGGCGCGCACGCGCCGATACTCTCACATGGCCTACTTAAAGGCAAAATGCTGGGGGCGATTTCTGAGCTGCCCAGGCCCAAATCTAACTTGTTTCTGAGTGTATTTCATGCAGAATTGAAGTCCAAGCAAAGGGGGAGCAATTGTTTGTAGCATTAGCATCATGTAGGTTAGTTTCTAGAGAGAGAAGCTCCCTCTTCTCTCTAGAATTAGGTTAGTTTAGCTTAATTCCATCTTAGATCTAGGTTTTGATTATTGTTCTCATCTTGTTTCTTCTACAATTTCATACTTCTACACTTTGATTCTCTTAGTCTCTCTTTTTTACTATCCTATTTTGCTCTCTTTTATGTTTATGAATGCTTATGTTGAATTTTGTTTACATTGAATGAAATTTAATGTTTGATGTTCTTTTTATTAATGATTTGTAGTTGGTAGATTTTACTATTCTTGCACTTTGACCATGCTTTTCTTATACACCCACCAAGTGTTTGACAAAATGCTTGGTTGGACTTTAGAGTAGATTTTGAACATTCTTGGCTTGGAAAGAGTAATTAGGTGATCTTGAGTCATGAAAACCCAACTGATGTTGGTGATCTAGAGTTGTTAGCTAATATTGTTTTCATTGACGCTAATCTTTTGCTAATTTAATTAGTAAGTTGATTAGGACTTTTGGATTGAGATTAGCTAGTCTTATTAGACTTTCTCTCATGGAAGATAATATGATACCTTCTTCCAATGTTGGAGATGATGTAATAAGATAAATTCTTGTTTATATTTGTGACATGATTAATTAGTCTTGTTTGACTTTCTACCTATGTGAAGATGACATGATACATTCTTCCGTTTGTTGGAGTTAACTAGATAAGATGAATTAATCATTGCATGACTAGGATGGAAGGCCTATGATCTCAATTCTTGCCATGAATGTCTCTCTTTATTAATAATTGCTTCCTTTATTTACTTGCTTGATTTACTCTTCTTGCCATTTATTTTGTTGCCCCTCTTATCAACCAAAAACCCCCTTACCCCTTCATAGCCAATATGCATACACTTCATTGCAATTCCTCGTGAGACGACCCAGAGTCTAAATACTCTGGTTAATTCTTGTTTGGGGTTTGTTATCTGTGACAAAACCATAAATTTTTGTATGTGAAGACTCTTTGTTGGTCTAGAACTATACTTCCAACGATAATTCAATTGAAAAATTCTATATTAACAAAGAATTCGCTCATCAAAATGGCACCGTTGCCGGGGAGTTGTAATGGTGTTATGTTATTGGTTATTGTATATATGTGAATATTGTAAATAGGGTTTACCTTTTGCTTCTTTGTTAGTTTTTGCTAGTTTTAGGATTTAATTTTCTTGCTTCTTATTTGATTTTGTTTTCATTTTCTCTTGCTATCATGAATTCTCACTTTGGCTATGAGTTTGGTTCAAACTATGTTGTAGAAAATGGGAACTTCAATGAAGATGTGCATCAAGGATGGGATAACCAAAGGTGGGAGGAGCCATATGCATATGATCAATCCTCATGGCAACAACCTCCACCAATGCACTATGAAGAAGAGCCATTCTATGATGTATATCAATCCAATGGCTATGGTGAATCCCCTTGTGACTTTCAAGAACCACCATCATATGCCTATAAGCCATATCCCCAACATAACCCTCAACCATACTCACAAGCCCCTTCTTACCAACCATCTTCATATGACCCTAATCCATATCCATCCTACCAATAATCATATGAGCCATATGAACCACACATAGAGCCACCACTACTCCAACATCAACATTTTCAAGAGCCGCCCCCTCCATATTATTACCAAGATGAACCACCTCCAATACATGAAAACTTTCAACCACAAGATGAACTTTACTTTCCCCCACAACCTTCTATGGAAGAATACTTATGTCCTTCAATCCAAGAGTCATATGATCCTACTCGTGATATCCAAGAGGAACAAGAGTCAAGGGATCGTCTCAAGGAAGCATTGGATCAATTTCAAGCAACCATGGAGTGTGTTGTGCAACAAATAGAAAGAATGGGAAATATTGAACCACCACAACTCTACCTAAAAGAGCCACCTTCCGACTATAATACCTTTCCCTCAAATAATGAACCTTCTCTTCTACCATTACCTCCCGATGAAGGCTTTATGCTAAAATTAAGGGATCTTGAATCTCATATCTTAAGGCAACACAAGGAGGATGAAAAGAAATTTGAAGAGTTAAGAGCAGAAATGGCTATCATGGTAGAAGCCATTGGTAACATAGTCTCATCCCGCCTAAGCCTATGCGATCAAGGCACTTCCATTGTGGAATGTGGAGAAGCAACGAAGGAGCTTAGTGAGGGAATGAACTTGAAGCTCCAAGGTGAAGAAGAGGAGTTAAAGCAAGAAATGCAATAAGAGGAGGAGGTAGAGATTATTGAAGAAGAGGAAGAAGTGGTTGAAGACTTAGGAGATGCGGAACCACCTTGGGAGTCTAGGATTGGTGAAAACCCCTCCAAGATGATTGAATTTGATGCTAAGGAGGAATGTGCACAACCTCCAAGGCATATCCCTTATGAAGAATTGGATGGGATAGAGCAAGAATTGAGTCCCCTTGGTGATGAAGATCAAGCATCAAGTCTTAGTGGTGAAGAATCCTTTGAGCATAAAGAACCTTCTTCCGTTGGGTTTGAAAGCGTTGTGGAGGTAAATTTTTCTCACCCTCCCAATTATGACTTGAGTAAGGGAAAAGGCTTAGATAATATTATTGAACAAAGGATCACATTTGAGAAAACTTGTGAAGAGGTGGAGATCCTTAGAAAAAGGAGGATGGAAATTGAATACGCTTTGTCAAGACCCTTAGGAGCTTCTTTGCCTAGGTTACCATCTACTCCTACATTTGAGTGGGTAAAATTCATTTCTATTGCCTTTATTATCCCACTCGAATATGGCTTGCTTGAAACGGATGGTCAACTTAGGATACTTTGTGGGATGAAGCGTAAAAGAAAGATGTTTCGTGGTTGGCGTTGCAAATCAAGGCTCATTAGGATTGATGCATCAAACATGAAATACAAAGGTTGGACTAGTGCTCAATTGGACGGGTCTAGGAGAATAGTTTGGTGCTTCCATGAGAATTCATCTCTCTTGCCACCCGGAGAAAATCACCATGATAAACTCAAGGACGGGTGTGAAAACAAAGTGTGGGATTCGGATCGCACAAGGAAGATCAACTTTGGGAGCCTATGGTTTGTGAAGAACTCCATCAAAGCTTGGAGTTACTAACTTTGAATGATGAAGCACAATGGAAGTCCAAGCATTGGTGGATGTTCAAAGATGGATTCAATCACAAGCCACCTTGATGAGGAGCTCCCCATAAGTCCAACTTAAGGACAATAAACAAAAGTGCTAGGTGGGAGGCACCCCACCATGGTAACATCTTTTCGTTTTCTCTTTTGTACATATTGGTAAAATAGGTTTAATCTCATGTTTTGATTGATTTGTTAAGTTTGTTTGGTATTCTAGTAGGTTAAATAAGGTTTTATGATGTTTTGGTAGTTGTTTGGAGGTTTGAAATGCTTGGTTTGGTGCAAAAACATAGAAAAATTTTGAAAAACAGAGCACCACTGGTGCACGAAATTGCGATCATCAACAATGGCACCAAAGACTTAGTGCTCTCAAACAGGAATCACACTTTGTCACAACTTTGCACAACTAACCAGCAAGTGCACTGGGTCGTCCAAGTAATAAACCTTACGTGAGTAAGGGTCGATCCCACGGAGATTGTCGGCTTGAAGCAAGCTATGGTCACCTTGTAAATCTCAGTCAGGCAGATTCAAATGGTTATAGAGTTTTGATAATAAAAATATAAATAAAATATAAACTAGGATAGAGATACTTATGTGATTCATTGGTGAGAATTTCAGATAAGCGTATAGAGATGCTTTCATTCCTCCTGAACCTCTGCTTTCCTGCTGTCTTCATCCAATCATTCCTACTCCCTTCCATGGCAAGCTGTATGTTGGGCATCACCGTTGTCAATGGCTACATCCCGTCCTCTCTGTAAAAATGGTCCAATGCGCTATCACTGCATGGCTAATCATCTGTCGGTTCTTGATCATACTGGAATAGGATTTACTATCCTTTTGCGTCTATCACTACGCCCAGCACTCACGAGTTTGAAGCTCGTCACAGCCATCCCTTCCCAGATCCTACTCGGAATACCACAGACAAGGTTTAGACTTTCCTGATCTCAGGAATGGCCGTCCATGGGTTCTAACTTATACCACGAAGACTCTAATATCTCGGACTCGGTCCCCTGTATTAGATACCTAAGAGATACTCATTCTAGCTTGTTTGCATGTAGAATGGAAGTGTTTGTCAGGCACGCGTTCATAAGTAAGAATGATGATGAACGTCACATAATCATCACATTCATCATGTTCTTGTGTGTGAATGGATATCTTAGAATAGGAATAAGCTTGAATTGAATAGAAAAACAATAGTACTTTGCATTAATTCATGAGGAACAACAGAGCTCCACACCTTAATCTATGATGTGTAGAAACTCTACCATTGGAAATACATAAGAACAAGGTTCAGGCATGGCTGAGAGGCCAGCCCCCATGATCTAAGAACTAAACGTCCCAAGATGTCAAATACAATAGTAAAAAGTCCTATTTATGCTAAACTAGTTACTAGGGTTTACAGAGATAAGTAAATGATGCTGAAATCCACTTCTGGGGCCTGCTTGGTGTGTGCTTGGGCTGAGCATTGAAGCTTTCACGTGGAGAGGTCTTTCTTGGAGTTGAACGCCAGTTTATAACCTGTTTCTGGCGTTTAACTCCACTTTGCAACCTGTTTCTGGCGTTTAACTCTAGAATGCAACATGGAACTGGCGTTGAACGCCAGTTTGCATCATCTAAACTCGGGCAAAGTATAGACTATTATATATTGCTGGAAAGCTCTGGATGTCTATTTTCCAACGCAATTTAGATCGCGCCATTTGAAGTTCTATAGCTCCAGAAAAGCCACTTTGAGTGCAGAGAGGTCAGAATCCAACAGCATCTGCAGTCCTTCTTCAACCTCTGAATCTGATTTTTGCTCAAGTCCCTCAATTTTAGCCAGAAAATACCTAAAATCACAGAAAAATACACAAACTCATAGTAAAGTCGAGAAATGTGATTTTTATTTAAAAACTAATAAAAATATACTAAAAACTAACTAAATTATACTAAAAACTATGTAAAAATAATGCCAAAAAACGTATAAATTATCTGCTTATCATAACACCAAACTTAAATTGTTGCTTGTCCCCAAGAAACTGAAAATCAAATAGGATAAAAAGAATAGAATATACTATAAATTCCAAAATATCAATGAAACTTAGCTCCAATCAGATGAGCGGGACTAGTAGCTTTTTGCCTCTTGAATAGTTTTGGCATCTCACTTTATCCCTTGAAGTTCAGAATGATTGGCATCTATAGGAACTTAGAATTCAGATAGTATTATTGATTCTCCTAGTTCAGTATGTTGATTCTTGAACACAGCTACTTTATGAGTCTTGGCTGTGGCCCTAAGAACTTTGTTTTCCAGTATTACCACCGTATACATAAATGCCACAGACACATAACTGGGTGAACCTTTTCAGATTGTAACTCAGCTGTGCTAAAGTCCCCAATTAGAGGTGTCCAGGGCTCTTAAGCACACTCTTTTTTTTTTCTTTGGACCTTGACTTTAACCGCTCAGTCTCAAGTTTTCACTTGACACCTTCACGCCACAAGCACATGGTTAGGGACAGCTTGGTTTAGCCGCTTAGGCCAGGATTTTATTCCTTTAGGCCCTCCTAACCACTGATGCTCAAAGCCTTGGATCCTTTTTATTACCCTTGCCTTTTGGTTTTAAGGGCTATTGGCTTTTTGCTCTTGCCTTTTGGTTTAAAGAGCTTTTGGCTTTTTCTGCTTGCTTTTTCTTTTTTTCTTTTTCTCTCTTTTTTTTCGTCATTTTTCTTTTCTGCAAGCTTTGTTCTTCACTGCTTTTTCTGGCTTCAAGAATCAATTTTATGATTTTTCAGATTATCAAATAACATTACTCCTTTTTCATCATTCTTTCAAGAGCCAACATATTTAACATTCATAAACAACAAATTCAAAAGACATATGCACTGTTCAGGCATTCATTCAGAAAACAAAAAGTATTGTCACCACATCAAAAATGGTTAAACTAGTTTCAAGGATGAATTCGAAACCATGTACTTCTTGTTCTTTTGTAATTAAAACATTTTTTTATTTAAGAGAGGTGATGGATTCATAAGACACTCATAGCTTTAAGACATAGACACTTAAACACTAATGATCATCTAGTAAAAACACAAACATAGACAAATATGATAAGCATAAAAATCGAAAACAGAAAACAAATAGACAAGGAGATTAAGGAATGAGTCTACCTTAGTGAGGGTGGCGTCTTCCTCTTCTTGAAGAACCAATGGTGCTCTTGAGCTCCTCTATGTCTCTTCCTTGTCTTTGTTGCTCCTCCCTCAGAGCTCTTTGATCTTCTCTAATCTCATGGAGGATGATGGAGTGCTCTTGGTGCTCCATCCTTAGTTGTCCCATGTTGGAACTTAATTCTCCTAGGGAGGTGTTGATTTGCTCCCAATAATTCTGTGGAGGAAAGTGCATCCCCTGAGGCATCTCAGGGATTTCATGGTGAGGAATTTCCTCATGCTCCTGTTGAGGTCCCTGATCTCTTGTTTGCTCCATCCTTTTCTTAGTGATGAGCTTTTGAGATGAATCTCTCCATCTTCCATGACTCAGAGGTTGAAGCTTTTGTCTTCCCTTTCCTCTTTCTAGAGGTTTCTCTGGCCTTAGGTGTCATAAATGGTTATGGAAAAACAAAAAGCAACGCTTTTACCACACCAAACTTAGAAGGTTTGCTCGTCCCCGAGCAAAAGAAGAAAGAAAGTAGTAGAAGAAGAAAAAAATGGAGGAGATGGAGGGAGAAGGTGTATTCGGCCAAGGAGGGTTTTAGGTGGTTTGTATGATGGTTTTGGAGGAGTAATGGAGGTGATTGGTGGAAGTTATTTGGGGAAGAGAGTTATGAAAAGGTATGAAGAGGAGAGAAGAAGTGGTGGAGATCCTGTGGGGTCCACAGATCCTGAGAGGATTTTGTGGGGTCCACAGATCTAGTGGGGCCAAGGACTTAACATCCCTGCTCCACTTAGGCGTGTAAAACGCCCTTGCTATGCAATGTTGGCGTTTAACGCCAGACTGCTGCCTGTTTCTGGCGTTAAACGCCCAAATGTAGCCTGTTTCTGGCATTTAACGCCAGGTAGATGCTTGTTTCTGGCGTTAAACGCCAGCTTGGTGCTTGTTTCTGGCGTTAAACGCCAGACAGATGCTTGTTTTTGGCGTTTAAATGCTAGAATGCTCCTCCTCCAGGGTGTGCTATTTTTAATGCTGTTTCCTAATGTAAGTAGAAGAAGAAAAGAAATTCGAGCACAGAAAGAGGAGAGGGTTCGAATTTTTAAATGAAGAGAAGTGTTAGTAAATAAATAAAATAATTAGAAAGAGATGAGGGGGAGAGAATTTCGAAAATTAAATAAATTAAAATAAAAGTATTTTTGTTTTTAATTTAAAATCAAAGTTAGAATTCGAAAATTAAGAAAGGAAAATAAAATTAAATCAAATTAACATTTAAAACAAATAGTTAATTAAAAAGGAATTTTGAAAAAGAGGGAAGGGATTTTCGAAAATTAGAAAGAGAGAGTTAGTTAGGTAGTTTTGAAAAAGATAAGAATCAAACAAAAAGTTAAGTGGTTAATTGAAAAAGATTTGAAAATCAAATTTTGAAAAGATAAGAAGTTAGAAAAGATTTTGAAATTAATTTTGAAAAAGATGTGATTGAAACTTATTTTGAAAAAGATTTGAAAAAGAAATTTAAAAAGATTTGATTTTGAAAATTAAAGTTGATTACTTGACTAACAAGAAAAAAGATATGATTTTAAAATTTAAAGATTGAACCTTTCTTAATAGGCAAGTAACAAACTTAAAAAAATTTTGAATCAATCACATTAATTGTTAGTAAAGATTTTGAAATTATGAACAAGATAAGAAAAAGATTTTTGAAAATCAATTTGAAATTTTCGAAAATCATAAAAGAAAAATGAAAAAGATTTGAGTTTTGAAAAAGATTTGAAAAAGATAGAACTTTTAAATTGAAAATTTGATTTGACTCATAAGAAACAACTAGATTTTAAAAATTTTTGAAAAAGTCAAGTCAAATTTTCGAATTTTATGAGAAGAAAAGGGAAAGGTATTTTTTTGATTTTTGAATTTTTAATGAAGAAAGAGAAAAACACAAAAAAGACACAATGCCTGAAAATTTTGGATCAAAACAAATGATGCATGCAAGAACACTATGAATGTCAAGATGAACACTAAGAACACTTTGAATGTCAAGATGAACACCAAGAACTTATTTTTGAAAGATTTTCAAGAAAAGAAAACATGCAAGACACCAAACTTAGAAATTTTCAAACTTTAGACACTAACAAATTGAAAATGCATATGAAAAACAAGAAAACACACAAAACAAGAAAATATGAAGATCAAACAAGAAGACTTACCAAGAACAACTTGAAGATCATGAAGAATGCAATGCATGAATTTTCGAAAAATGCACAAATTTTAAGAACATGCAATTAACCCCAAACTTATGACTTGACACTAGATTCAAGCAAGAAACATCAAATTATTTTTGGTTTTATGATTTTATTAATTTTTTTGTATATTTTTCGAAAATATTTTGGAAAAAAGAAAATAAGGATTTCAGAATTTTTAATAAGAATTCCAGGAATCTTGCAATGTTAGTCTAAAGCTCCAGTCCATGAATTAGACATGGCTTACTAGCCAGCCAAGCTTTCAGTGAAAGCTCCGGTCCAAAACACTAGACATGGCCTATGGCCAGCCAAGCTTTAGCATACAAATCAGGCATACAACAACTGATACTTCATCCAACTTCATTCTATGCTGATAAGTGGAAGCCCCAGTCCAAATGAATTAGACATAGCTTTACAGCCAGCCAGGCTTCAACATGCTTCATGAAACACTAGAATTCATTCTTAAAAATTCTGAAGAAAAATATATTTTTGAAAATATTTAATTTTTTTTATTTTTTTTGAAAATAAGAATAATAAAAACAAAAAGCTTAAAATTAAAATAAATTTACCTAATCTGAGCAACAAGATGAACCGTCAGTTGTCCAAACTCGAACAATCCCCGGCAACGGCGCCAAAAACTTGGTATGCAAAATTGCAATCATCAACAATGGCGCCAAAGACTTGGTGCTCTCAAATGTGAATCACACTTTGTCACAACTTCACACAACTAACCAGCAAGTACACTGGGTCGTCCAAGTAATAAACCTTATGTGAGTAAGGGTCGATCCCATGGAGATTGTCGGCTTGAAGCAAGCTATGGTCACCTTGTAAATCTCAGTCAGGCGGATTCAAATGGTTATAGAGTTTTGATAATAAAAACATAAATAAAATATAAACTAGGATAGAGATACTTATGTGATTCATTGGTGAGAATTTCAGATAAGCGTATAGAGATGCTTTCGTTCCTCCTGAACCTCTGTTTTCCTGCTGTCTTCATCCAATCATTCCTACTCCCTTCCATGGCAAGCTGTATGTTGGGCATCACCGTTGTCAATGGCTACATCCCGTCCTCTCTGTGAAAATGGTCCAATGCGCTATCACTGCATGGCTAATCATCTGTCGGTTCTCGATCATACTGGAATAGGATTTACTATCCTTTTGCATCTGTCACTATGCCTAGCACTCGTGAGTTTGAAGCTCGTCACAGCCATCCCTTCCCAGATCTTACTCGGAATACCACAGACAAGGTTTAGACTTTCTGGATCTCAGGAATGGCCGTCCATGGGTTCTAACTTATACCACGAAGACTCTAATATCTCGGACTCGGTCCCCTATATTAGATACCTAAGAGATACTTATTCTAGCTTGTTTGCATGTAGAATAGAAGTGTTTGTCAGGCACGCGTTCATAAGTGAGAATGATGATGAGCGTCACATGATCATCACATTCATCATGTTCTTGTGTGCGAATGGATATCTTAGAATAGGAATAAGCTTGAATTGAATAGAAAAACAATAGTACTTTGCATTAATTCATAAGGAACAACAGAGCTCCACACCTTAATCTATGGTGTGTAGAAACTCTACCATTGGAAATACATAAGAACAAGGTTCAGGCATGGCCGAGAGGCCAGCCCCCATGATCTAAGAACTAAACATCCCAAGATGTCTAATACAATAGTAAAAAGTCCTATTTATGCTAAACTAGTTACTAGGGTTTACAGAGATAAGTAAATGATGCTGAAATCCACTTCTGGGGCCCACTTAGTGTGTGCTTGGGCTGAACATTGAAGCTTTCACGTGGAGAGGTCTTTCTTGGAGTTGAACGCCAGTTTATAACCTGTTTCTGGCGTTTAACTCCACTTTGCAACCTGTTTCTGGCGTTTAACTCCAGAATGCAACATGGAACTGGCGTTGAACGCAAGTTTGCGTCATCTAAACTCGGGCAAAGTATGGACTATTATATATTGATGGAAAGCCCTGGATGTCTACTTTCCAACGCAATTGAGAGCGCGCCATTTGGAGCTCTTTAGCTAAAGCAAATCCACTTTGAGTGCAGGGAGGTCAGAATCTAACAACATCTGCAGTCCTTCTTCAACCTCTGAATCTGATTTTTGCTCAAGTCCCTCAATTTCAGCTTGAAAATTCCTGAAATCATAGAAAAATACACAAACTCATAGTAAAGTCCAGAAATGTGATTTTTATTTAAAAACTAATAAAAATATACTAAAAACTAACTAAATTATACTAAAAACTATGTAAAAATAATGCCAAAAAGCGTATAAATTATCCGCTCATCAACCACCCATGCGCACGTACACTCCACGCGTACGCGTGAATCAAGCAATTTTAGCCATCCATGCGGACGCGCCATGTACGCGTACGCGTGGATTGAATTTTTCTACTTCCCATACAGTCACCCGAGAGTTGTGCCTGAGGTGTTCCAACTTTGTGCCCTAGGGCATGCGAATGCGTACCTTGCGCGTCCGCGTCGACTCCATGCTTTGCCATGCATGCGTACGCGTGCTGTACGCATACGCATCGCTTCCATTTTCATCAATCTACGCTTACGCGCACATGACGCGCACGCGTGGATTGCCCTGTTTCACCCACCTTCTTTTCTTCTCCTCTTTCCATTTCTTTCCTTCTTCTCTTCTCTTTCCACCCTTCAATCATCATCCAACACTACCAAGCATCATGTAACACCATTTCTTTTAGTTAGTTTAACTTTTGTTTTCCATTATAAGTGTTGGATTACTAATCTTGTTTACCATTTACTGCTGCTTATTACTAATGGGATGTTAGTTTAACATCATTGTCGTTATTGTCATTGATGGATTCCTTTGTTGACGTTGCAATTTATTACTTGGTTTGGATTTTTTCATGTTTAACACTTTTGAATACCAAGTACTTGTTACATTGCCTTCATGCATCTTACCTCTTTGAATTTCATGTTTTGGCCACCATGCATTCATCATCCATTGTTAGGCAATTGTATATTATCAATGCATTTTTTTTAGGATGCTTGTTCTAAGTGACCATCACCTATTTCATGCATTGAGATTGTGGAATTGTGAAATTGGATCAAAGCTTACCTAGTGACATATTTTTGAGCTTTGTAAAGCTTTGTGGGTCATGCTTGCTATGTGATTGATCTCCACTTCTATCTTCTTTGTCCTAAGTTCCATAGCATCCATGTGTTTCACCTCTATGCCACTTAGGTGTTGCAACAACTTCAATATGTGTCATTGATTGTTGTGTGAGTTTCATATACCATTTTGTTCACTAAGTCTACCTACACATCAATCAATGTCCATGCATTATCCAATTTCACAATTGCTTGATTAATTGCTTGAATGATTTCATGCCTCTTCACTACTTGTGTGGTTGACTTAACCTACAAGTCTTTTAAAGTATCTCAAGCACACTAGAATGAGTGAAGTGCATATTTTCTTTTGTATAATTGTGACATGATTTTTTTTAATACTAGGGTGTGAGTTCTAAACCGCATGCAAGTTAGGATCCACACACTTATTTTTCATTAATGTCACACTAATTCACTCACTCATTTCTAGTGATTTACCTCATTCCAACAATCCATGCTTCCTTGCTTGTGCATTTACTTGTCTTATTATCTCCTATATTCTATGTTCAGGATGAGTCATCATAAGCAAAAACGGAAGCGGGAGAAGAACACGCAGCATCGGTTGACCTACCAACTGAAGGTAGCAACTAGGAAAGTCGCCGAACCCCCTTGTTCATCTTTGGATGCACCGAGGACGGTGCAAACTTTTAAGTGTGGGGAGGTCGTCCGACCACTCGGCATTTTTGTGTGACAAGTTTCTAATCCCAGCACTTTTGCATTTCATTTTTAGGTCTTTTAGGATTTTTTTGGTTGCATTGCATATGTATATATTAAGCTTAGTCAAAATCATGATATTTTCCAAGGATTTTATCTATAGGGCACCCCAATTGAAAAAAAATTTTTTTTTAGAACTTGCTTGAATTATATACTTTGTGGAACATGATTTTTGAGCTAAGAACACAAGCATGTGAGATTTGAGCCTAATTGTGTGGTTACATCATATATAACCACTTATTTTCATTCTTGTGTGCATTATTCTCTTCCTATGATTGTAATCTTTGATTTGTTTGATTCTTTATGTCCATTATTTTGTGTATACATGCATTTATATGATTGAGGCCATTGTTCAAATAGCTCACTTATCCAAATAGCCTACCTTTTATCTTCCATTGTTAGCCAATTTTGAGCTGATGCTTAACCCATTTGTTTTTAATGTTAGCACATTACAAGCCTTAGTGAAAAATAATAAATATCCCTTAATTTGGATCTTTGATTAACTTAGGCTAGTGAGAGTATTTATCATTTGATTTTGGGAGAATTGGGAACATTGGGTAGTGATAAAAGTGTGTTTTTGTTTTTGTGTTGAGAATCTTGGGAATTGGGTACATACTCATATGTTAATTAAATGTGAAACCATACGCATTGATAATCTTGTATATACNTATATATAAAAGAAAGAAAAAGAAAAGCAATAAAAATGGGACAAAATGCCCCAAAGCAAAGTTCAATAAAAGTCAATGCATGTGGAATGTGAATTAAAGGGGATGCTTGAGTGTGTGAAAAAGTGAAGAATGGGTAGTTAAGTTTGTTTAGAATTGTATAGGTTGTCATAGATTAGGTGGGAAGTTTAAGTTAATCAAAGATTCAAATTTCAATCTCACTTAACCATATGCATCCTACCTTGACCCTAACCCCATTACAACCTATGGAAAGACCTCATGATAATTGTATGCATGCATGAAGTAATTGTTGATTGTTAGATGAAAAACAAATCTTGGAAAACATGATTAGGGGAGAACTGAGTGAATCAACCCCATACACTTGAGTGACTAGAGCGGATACACATCCGGTGAGGGTTCGATTGCTCAATTACATGTTTCCACCCATGATCATCTCTTTTCTTGCAAGTTTGTAAAAATCTTTTTAATAATTCAATTCAATTGTGGGTTTGATTTGAATGCTATGGCTTTAGCCCCTGTACTTATATATGTATTCTTGGAAGTTGACTTATTTTGACCAAGTAGTTGCATTCATGTGGATATATTGCATATAGATAGGTTGCATGTAGTTAGTTTGCATTGAATAAATGTGATACCCTTTGCTTCTTTCTTGATTTTAGCATGAGGACATGCTTAGTTTAAGTGTGGGGAAATTTGATAAACCCCAATTTTGTGGTTTATCTTGTGCTTATTTTAGGGGATTTTACCATCTTTTCCCACATTTATTCAATGAAATAGCATGGTTTTATAATTCTCCCTTGTTGGATTTTGTTTACATTGAATGAAATTTAATGTTTGATGTTCTTTTTATTGATGATTTGAGTTGTTGATTTACTTTTCTTGCAATTTGTAGTTGGTATATTTTACTATTCTTGCACTTTGACCATGCTTTTCTTATACACCCACCAAGTATTTGACAAAATGCTTGGTTGGGCTTTAGAGTAGATTTTGAACATTCTTGGCTTGGAAGGAGTAATTAGGTGATCTTGAGTCATGAAAACCCAACTTATGTTGGTGATCTAGAGTTGTTAGCTAATATTGTTTTCATTGACGCTAATATTTTGCTAATTTAATTAGTAAGTTGATTAGGACTTTTGGATTGAGATTAGCTAGTCTTATTAGACTTTCTCTCATGGAAGATAATATGATACCTTTTTCCAATGTTGGAGATGACGTAATAAGATAAATTCTTGTTTATATTTGTGACATGATTAATTAGTCTTGTTTGACTTTCTCCCTATGTGAAGATGACATGATACATTCTTCCGTTTGTTGGAGTTAACTAGATAAGATGAATTAATCATTGCATGACTAGGATGGAAGGCCTATGATCTCAATTCTTGCCATGAATGTCTCTCTTTATTAATTACTTTTCTTTATTAATTGCTTCCTTTATTTACTTGCTTGATTTACTCTTCTTGCCATTTATTTTGTTGCCCCTCTTATTAACCAAATAAGGAGTTTTTGGTTGATATTCCGGTTAATTCTTGTTTGGGGTTTGTTATCTGTGACAAAACCATAAATTTTTGTTTGTGAGGACTCTTTGTTGGTCTAAAACTATACTTCCAACGATAATTCAATTGAAAAATTCTATATCAACAAAGAATTCGCTCATCACACGCCAAGCTTGAGAAGTCTACAAATGTATGGGCGTGCCACTTGAACAGCATGGCGTGGCACGCTGGTACAAAATTTCAGAGAAAGGAGTTGAAGGCCATATAGGTCTGGGCGTGCCACTTGGTATCGAAGGCATGGCACGCCAGACTCTCATTTTCACTTTGGCGTGCCACTTAAGCAACCAGGCGTGGTACGCCAATGCACAAAGAGGCCAAAGCAAGAGCTGGGCGTGCCACTTAGTATCAAAGGCGTGGCACGCCGCCCAAGAATCTCACTATGGCGTGCCACTTGAGTGCTGGGCGTGGCATGCCAGCTGCTGGAACCAAGGCAAGATCAAGGGCGTGGCACGCTGGTACAAGTTTCCAGAGAGGATGAAGGAGGCCAAACACATGGGCGTGCCACTTGGTGTCGAAGGCGTGGCACGTCACCCACTATTCCTCACCTAGGTGTATCACTTGAACCTCAGGCGTGGCACGCCATTGTCATTCAGAAAGCAAGAGCCATTGGGGCGTGCCACTTGGGTTCATGGCGTGGCACGCCAAACAGAAGAATCACTTGCCTCTAAAGGGCGTGGCACGCCAGACCTTGGGCGTGCCATGCTAATTCAACTTTCCAGAGAGCTTGATCAAGCGTACAACAAGGGCGTGGCACACCATACCCTGGGCGTGCCACGCTAGTTCAAGTCTCCAGAGGCAAGAAGAAGAGGAAAAAGGCTAGGGCGTGCCACTTAAGCTCGAAGGCGTGGCACGCCATGCTACATTTGCATTAAAAGACCCTGAGCGTGCCACTTGAGCTCGAAGGCGTGGCACGCCAGGGATGTTATTAAAGAAGAACATGCCACTTGAGGGACTGGGCGTGGCACGCCAAGCCAGATTTGAAGGAGCAAGTGACACGCCACTAAAGCGCCAGCCACATGCCAGCTGGGAAATCACGCTTATTGAGTTTCTTTTCCCTCTAAATTGTAATTTTCCTTTTTTAATTTTGTAATTCTTTTATTTTAAGAACTAGAAGTAGTATAAATACCCCCAAGAAGTACTGAAGAGGGTTTAAGTAGTTAGGGAGACTAGTTTTGGATTTACTTTTACACTTCATCATCTTCTTTACTTTGGAGTACTTTTCTTTGAGCTATGAGTAGCTAAATTCTCTCTCATTGAGAGAGGGAGCTCTGTTGTACTTAATGGATTGATGATAGTGAAATTCTTCTTCTCTTCATTTTCTCTTTGATTTGCTAGAAGGAATTTCATTTCTAATGCTTAGTGTTTAATTATCTTGGGAAAGAGATTGAATGCAAAATGGGTTTCCTGGGAACCTTGGGAAAGGAAACATGAAACCATGCTTGAAATCCCTTCTCACATTTGAGTAGGATCTGGGTTTTGGTGTTTGGATATGGTGACATATAATCCTCCCTCTACTTGGACCTATGATGATGTGTGGTATAATCAGGGACCAAGCATATCTCTCTTCATGAACAATTAGACCAAGGAATTGGCTATTGATCAAGATCTGAGAGATTGAGTCACCAAGGGATTCGGGCTCAATCAATCATGATTGCCAAGAGGTCAATGAGTTGCATGATTGAAGAGGATATAAGCTAAAATTGATCCAAAGAGAGAACATCTCCTGATCTCAATGAATTTTCCCATTCTTATCTACCACTTTCTTTATAGCTTATTTTTACATTATGCAATTCCACATTCCCATTTACAACTAAGCCATTTATGATTCCGCACTTTACATTCTGTCATTTCTATTTCTGCACTTTATTGCTTCCCTTTACATTTTAGCCATTTACATTTCTGTCATTTATAATTCTGCAAATCAAAATCTATCTGTTCCGCTTGACTAATTCATCAATTGATTAAAACTACTCAAATTTGCCAATCTCTGTGGATACGATCCCACTCCACTGTGGGTTATTACTTGACGATAATTTTGGTGCGCTTGCCAAAAGAACTGATTCACCATTTTTTTTGACTGGGGGTGTGAATTGGACTCATCACCAGGGTGAAAAACATTTTTGCTTCGAAACACTAGGTACTCAATGTGAATATAACAGAACCACAATGCCTACAATTAATACAGTTACACGGCATAAAAAAATTTGAGGAAGCCATACTTTAGTGCTCCCATACACATTTGTAACTAGTCCAAAACCTTTCCAAGGAATTACGCAATTACAGTGAATAGAATATCAATGCCAAAACTAAAACACAACTATGGAGTCATGAATGACTTGACACCAAAAAAATAGCAGCACACAGAAATTTAAAATCTTATACATTTAACAACTAAAATGAAATAAAAATGAAAAAACTAACTCACCTGTTCTGGCAGATCGAGTGTGCAGGCAGCAAGGCGAGGTGAGGTGGCGCGAGGTGAGGCGAGGCGCGCCGAGTGGCGGACAGGGCTTCAATGATCAATCAGTTCAGATCCTCAGAGGCCGATAAACCGATGGAGACTATGGATGAAGAGGATGGATCGACGACTATGGATGAAGACGACGGACTGATGGAGGAGAACGCACCGCACACGATTTTTAGGGAGCAAATTAGGGGCTGGCTAGGTTTTTTTTCCTTTGGCACAAAATGCTAAGGGGTTTTTGGGTATTTTAAAAAATTAGAGATATATCCAATTAGTATACCTAATTCAAACAGGAGAATATTCTGTTATCTTAAACGTTATTCTCACGGCAGGGACTTAATTGAAAAAAATTTTAACGTATAGGGACTCAATTTAAAAGAAGAAAAGTATAGGAACTTAATTGAAAATTCAGTAAAACTATAGGGACTCGCAGAGTAATTAAACCTAAAAAAAAATTATATTTGTGACTGAGTTACTGCATTTTGTAGTTATTAGTTGTTACTGAATGTCTGAATTCTAAATTTCTAACCTTTGTTAATTCATTTTTTCATTATTTTTGATTATTTTATTTAGGGATAACCTTACTAATTTAATTATTTCATATTTTTAATTTGTTGATTTAGGGACAAAATGTACGAAATGTTGATTTAGAGATAAGGTGTTCAATTCCTAGTATTTCTAGACCTACTATTTCTAAGAGAAAAAATGCAACTAGAAATAAAAGTGATATAGAATGGAAACATGAGATTGATGTTCAAGGCAATGATAAAAAAATAGAGTATAATTATTGCTCAAAGACTATAAGCAAAGAAATTTATAAGTTCCAGCACCATCTTACCGGTACTAAAGGGGATGTAAAACCTTGTGCTTCAGTACCTGAATAATAATGAGTGTGAGTTTATTGGGGATCTAACTCAAAATTTAACGAAAGAAGAACATGAACATGTGAATGATGATGATTTTGTTGGTCATGTAAAACTTGAACCTGAACATGAAAAATATGATGTTTTTAATGAAGATGGTGAAGATGATGATGTCGATGTCATGGAAGATAAAGATATTAGAGGATTTCAGTTTTAGACTTTTAGTTTCTTAGAATATTTAATTGTTGCTTTATTGTTTTTTTTGTTATATGAAGCTTTGATTGTGTGTGTTCTATGTTGAACTAGATGCATATTTGTGAAGAATTTGAATGTGTGCTCTAAAGTACTTGTTGTAATTGTAGTACTATTTTCATTTATTATATATTTTGAGGTTGAAATTGTTAAGTTTGAATGCTTATATTTGAGTAAATATTATATATATATTTATAAAATTCATAACAGGTAAATTTGTATCAGTATACGAGTTAACTCGCTAGTCGAGTCTAGGTTAGCTCCACTAGTTTACTTAAACTTGCGAGTTGATAACCTTGTTCGCCTCCTTCTTTTTTCTCATCTTTCTCTTTCATTATCATCGTCGTCGTCATGATCACCGCTACTTCCTCCTCCTCCTCCTCCTCCTCGTCTTTCTCCTTTTTTTTTTCATTTGATTGTTTTCCTTCTTTTTTCTCTTCTTCTACCACCACCATCACCACCACCACCACCACCACCACCATTTTCTTAGTTAAATATCACACAATTAGTTTAACGATTTATTTAGTTATAAATGACACGGTTAAAAAATTTTGGTGTTAAAATGAGAAATTTTCATTTGTTATGGTTAGAAAATTTCGATACTATTTTTTTAAATAAATTCTACATAACTCAAAACTTCTTTTTCTTTCACATTCTGATCTCGTAATTCTTATTTCACCCCCTAACAAGAACCTGTGTCATAGTTGAGAAATTTCAATGTCAAAATTGAAAAACTTCTATGTTACGATTAAAAATTTTCAGTGCTATTTTCTGATAAATTCTGCATAACTCAAAACTCTTCCTTGTCCTCTTTTTTTTTCTGTATTCATCTTTTCCTTCTTGTTCTATCTTCTCATAATTCTTCTTGTTTTACCCTCTTAACAAGAATAAAAATAAAAAAATCAAATAAAAAAATACATAATACTGCAAAACCACTAAGAGAAGGAGGAAAAGAAAAAGAATGTAGCAATAGCAGCAACAACAAAAAAATGATGATGAGAAAGAAACAAGCAAAAAAAAAAAGAAATGTGAAGAAGGTATTCATATTAAAGAGCGCTGGATACACGTAGTGGGGAGTTAGAGTGTGTCTAACACGCTTGTAATACCCTAATTACCCTAAGCCTTGTTCACAAGCTCGGAGAAGATCCGAATCTCCAAAGGAGCCACATCAGTCATAATGTTATCCTTCAAGCCCCTTTGATAATTAATGCACTTCCAACTTTCATAGGTCTCCGGGGCACCCTGACAAATCCTAGAGAACCTACAAAGCTCCTCAAACTGACTAGTGTAATCCGCCACAGACAAAAAGCCTTGCTTCAGCTGCAGAAGCTCCAACTCTTTCGCTTCCCTTGTAGATTTAGGAAAATACTTCTTGTAAAAAGCTGTCTGGAATACATTCCAAGGAATGTCGGCATTCTGAAGCTGTAGCAAGTGGCATTCTCCTTGTCACCAGTGCTGAGCCTCTCCCAAAAGCTGATATGTAGCAAACTCCATATACTGGTTGTTCGAAACATGCTGTGCTTGTAACGCACGCTCCATCGCCTGGAACCAATTATCCGCTTCTGTAGGATTGTCGAACCTCTGAAACTTGGTGGATGACCTTGAGAAATGTACCCAAAGTCATCGGAGCACCTCCCAATTCATTACCGTTTCGTTCCCCATTATTATTGCTATTTCCATCCCCATTTCCATTTTCGTTTCCTGCCGATTGATCTAACCTCTGCACAGCTTACAGAGTCACAGCAGCATTCGCCTTCATGGTATTAGCAAGATTAGCCATCGCTACCATGAACTCGGCATGGTTATCGGCCGGTTGCTCATTTCCAGTATCTCCTCATGAACATGTATGACCTCATCCGCGAGTAGCCATTAGGGTTCCTGTCTACACCAAACAATCGATATCAAGGTGATCAATCTCAATATCAAAAGCCTAGTGCATCAATTATCCCAAAAAGGCACTCACAAACAAGCATGCTATGCAATATCAATGAGATAACCAAAATAGCATGAAACAAAAAGACACATAGTATGCAACGAAGCACAATCGGTCCATCCCTCAGGCTCACGAGGATGAACCGCTTTGATACCACTAAATGTAACACCCTAATTAGCCTAAGCTTTACCTCGCATCGTAAAGCAAAGGTTAATAAGGGATTACAACAATTCTAAGCTCATACATAATACATATATAGAAAGAATAGTATAATCTAGAAGTCCGATGAAGGATATAGCTCAAAAACAGAATTTGAAAAGCGCAAA